>NC_083739.1:6016438-6316438 GCF_033458585.1 Syngnathus typhle
CACCTATGCACCACTAGAAGATAAGAGGTTAGGAGAATTGATGGCATGCCAATTTATACACAGTCCAGCACAACAGAAACATCCTTCCAAAAGTGCTCCCATAAGATCGAAAGCTTTGTATAGCCCAAGACCCGGCTGGTTCATTAACTGATTACGTTGCCTGGCGAAATTTTTGTCGTCCATGTAATGTATGAAAAGCCTGCAAAAGGTGTGGGGAATTTATTTTCCGAACGTGAGAAATTGGAACAGTTGTCGAGGGCCATACTTACACGCTAACCTCAATTGTGTTCCATTTTAATTTAGTCCATCCATCCTTCCATCTCCTGAACCACTTATCCTCACTAGGGTCGCGAGCGTGCTGGAGCTTATCCCAGCAGTCATCAAGCAAGAGTTGGAAACTGATCGGCAACCATTATAATTAAATGCCATGACAGCATACAAAGAACTAATTGGTTCATTTCAATGAGCTGCTACTTGGGAAATTAGGATCATCAAATGTTAAATAATATGTTAAGCACTAATTAAAATTACATTAATTATTGTGAGTACGGAAGATTTACTGTAGCCTGATGCTACAGTCAGTCCCTCGTCGCTCCGCTAGTGCCTTAGCAGGCCGGAGGATAGAGTCAGCATTGAAGGCAAAATGCAAATTGTTAGTGGTGAAGGGAGGGAGCCACAACTGAAGCACTATTCTGCAGGCTTGATAGAAGACTGGCCTTCTGTGTGTGTGCCACCCACAGATTTTCAGCATTTATCATTCCAACCATTCAGACAGACTGATGAAGGAGGCGGAGATGTTTTGCACCACACATGAAGATGTCAAGGTCAAGTCCAAACTGGGGATGTCAGATCTGTGCAAGGAGTGTCAGGGTGAAAGGGGCGCATAAACAGTGCGGCAGCTAGCAAAGGATGTTTCTTGCTCAAGGGATACTTGACCTTTTGCAATCTATTTCGAGGCTAGAACTATTAGCACTGCACAAAATTATGAGGTGCATTATTTTTTTTGCAGTTAGTGTGGCTGACCACCGACTCTGATAATGAGCTTTATTACTAATCCCAGACAGCCAAAAGTAAAGTCAAGTCAAGTCAAGTTTATTTGTATAGCCCTAAATCACAAGCAGTCTCAAAGGGCTTCACATAGACAGAAATTGACAATTATTCTCAAAGCATCCCCTGATCTTAAGCTCCCAAAAGGGCAAGGAAAAACTTAAAAACCCCTAGCAGGGGGAAAATGAGAAACCTTGAGAAGGGACCACAGATGGAAGGATCCCCCTTTCAGGATCACCAGGTTGAAATGGATGCAGAGAGGGCACAAATGATACAACATGAAAATCAATTAAATAAAAAGTGGATGTCCATGTCACAGCAGAGGGCTGCCGAAAGGAGCCCTCAATTGTCCTGGCAGTGCTCTTCGAGGAGGTTGAGCTGCAGTTCCCCTATCCTGAATTGGCCACGAGAATCCAGATAGCCGCTGTCAGCATGGGTACCACCTAACCACCTCCCCGGCCGGGGAGGGGGGAGGGAGGGGGTAAAGCAGTCACCATGCAGTAAATGTTTGAACTCTTAGAATCTAAGACTTAGATGATGTGGGTAATGTCTGTATTCGCTACAATCCAAAATAGCATTTAACACCTCCCTCTCGGATGAATGAATGGATCATTTTACATGAGTGGTTGCATTGTCATTTGATGAGTACTCTGTCTGCTGGAATCCCACAATTTAGATATATCACCTCAGTTTGTGTCCTCTCAAGTTTTGGGACTTTTCTTAGAATGAAATACTAAGTAGTTTCAATTACACTATGTTGACACCCTGAATAGAAACACTAAACTTGCCACAAGGACAAAATAGATCAATCTAATTATAGCAAAAATCAAGTGAGAAAGGCAGAAAGTTTGAAACTAATTTAGCAAAGGCTGCATTCGGTTTGACTGAGCTGTACCTCAGGAAACATCTATGGAACGTAGCCACAATTTACCTCATCCTTTTAAATGGGAAAGAAATATTAATGAGCAGTCTGTGAGTGGCAACATTCAGGAGAAAATGACTCCACTTAAAGTCCACATAATGGACAAAGTATGAAGTGTGGCTCTGCAGTGTGCGTGTGTGTATATTTTAACGTGTCCATTTTTTGAATTTCCGTGCAAACATTGTATTCCTTTATGACATAGCCGCTTTGTTTGTGTGCGTGTGTGTGTCCTCAAGCATGGCAGTGTTGGTGTGCGTGGGTGATGCTTGTTGTGATCCAGGCATTTAATATGCATATGTGTGGGCAGGTGTGAGGCATATAAAGGAGGAGGTTTGAGCAGCTCACTGCGGGGTGTAGAGGTCAGTAAGGATGAGTCGCTTCTTCATTACAGAAACATCGCAGCTCTCTCTGCACGCCACCGGCTTTGAGGCACTCACACCTAGGTTTTAGTCTTAGCGATACAGTCCTATTGATTTACTTTGGGGTGGAAAATATATAGATCAACATTGCCAAATGAGTAATGTTTTATGGAGTTGGTTACAATTTGAAAACAATACACAGTTTTATTTATTAGGTTTCTCTTGTTAATAATTTTCCTTGCTGGAAGCCTTCTATGATTAAATCCCAGAACTCAACATAGCTGACAGCATGTATGTAAACAGGTTGAGGGGAAAAAATAATTTGGATCTGGCATTCTTCCTGTGGACGTATTCCATTTCTGTATCTTTCCGATGAAGCAGTTAAAAAAAAAAAGGCCCCTTAATCTCGCTAGAAGTGCTCATTGAGATGGTCTGAATTGTATTATAAAATTACGCAAATAAATATCTCTGGAAAGGAGCTCGACGTGATTCTCCTTGCTCTTCCTGCAATGATGAAGAAGACAGCAGGAACAGCGTCTTAGGAACACAGCTTCTGAGTTGTTTGTGATTCTCATCACGCTTGGCTTTGGCTCCGCCCCTCACAAGATGTGCTATGTCATGGCCAGCATGTTGCTCTCAGCGCTGTCGTGTCCCTCTGACAACCTCGACTCACATTCACTCCTCCATAACCTTTTCTTTCTTAAGTTCTGCTCGCAGTTAGCGCTGCATCAAATACTTGTCTTACCGTTTGCCGTTAGATTATGCAATGAACATTTCGATGGTCATAATTATTAGGTAGGATTGCGATATTGCTACAAGAAGTGAAAGACAAAAATACAGAAATGGATCTTTAAATCCCCAAAGCCAATGCACTTCTTGGTAATGATGGGCAAATGAAGCTTCAAGATGATTCGTGAACCCATTGTTGTTTACTTAGACCTCTAGATGGCACTCTCTGTTCACCAAAGAGCTGAAAGTCTACCAACTTGCCATTTCTTAAAATCCTCACTTTAAACCAACATTCCCATCTAGAGGAGCCAAAGAATAAAACAACTGGTTCATGAAGCTTTATTTTCCCATCGCAAATTTTTGGACATAAGCGGTAAGGAACAGCAGAAATCGTTATGAATTCAAAACCCCACCAAATGCATCGTTTAATGCGATCGATGCCGCAAAGAATTTTAAGCGTCGCTGCGCTCCACAGCAAATGTTTTCCTTATGATTTACACAAAATACTGAGCCCCTGTCTGTTTGTCATCTTTTTCAGGGCCGCTGCACGCGAGAAAACTGCAAGTACCTGCACCCGCCCGCTCACCTGAAAACCCAGCTGGAGATCAACGGACGCAATAACCTGATCCAGCAGAAGACAGCGGCTGCTATGCTGGCCCATCAGATGCAGTTTATGATTCCCGGCACCACCATGCAACCTATGGTCAGTGCTGCTTAAAGGAAATGACCTCATCCTGTTTCGCCGTTTCCATTCTGCTTAATGGCTGTGGCTAAATGAATGAGTGTTAATTGTCTTTCTCTTGCAGCAGACTTTTCCAGTCAGCCAGGGTCTCGGCTCCAGTGCAGGTTTGAGCTACACGCCATACCTGACCCCCATGTCGCACAGTATGGGCCTGGTACCTACAGAAATCTTGCCCAGCACACCCATGATTGTCCCAGGCAGCCCTCCTGCATCATTGGCTACTGCTTCATCCGCCAACCAAAAATTATTGCGAACAGACAAGCTGGAGGTAACCCGTTTCAACATTCCTTCTGTCTTGAAGGGTCTTGTTAGTGTCAAAGACCAACCTGTATTTACTTGGCACAAAAAAAAAACTTTGTAGGAACCTAAATTATCAGCATAAATCGGTCAGAAATAATACATAATTTTTCCCTATTTTTGATTATTTTATGTATATCATTTATAACATTTTGATAGCAAACAAGAACATACAGTCTCCACACAGGCAGCAATTAGACTAGTTCAAGTTCTTTTTTTTTTTAACATGTATCCAATCAAGAATTCTACCTTGACAAAGATAATTATGATCAATTTTAATCAACACTGTCCTCGAGGTATTCCCTTTACAGTCTTATGTTTATGACCTTTTGGAAATATGTGATCCTCTCTATAAAACGTAATGAATAAAAGTATCGGGATTATGAGATTATATTGACGTACCTACTGGCAGACAATACTGAATGAGAAGACGCTAATTGTCAGGGGGAAGGGCCGTGTTTTTCCACTTCAACCTTTAGAAGGATAAACAATTGTCATCTCCATCTGAGATATACAGTACTGTTGGTGAGGCGTAGGCGTATGCCTCGATGTGTTTGTCTTCACGGGTGCTATCACTTAGCAACTACTGTAAATGAAGCTCACTAATGAAACAGCATCCCTCCGAGACATGTATGAACGAACTCCCACGGGGATCGTGCGTGAACACGATTTAAAAGGAAAACGCAAATCCACGAGGTGATCAATGAAATGATGTATTATTACAGTTTTTGCAAGCATTACATTTTTTTCTCTCTCTGTCAATTCCTGTATCTTTTCATATTTGTATGCGCGTTCAGGTTTGTCGTGAGTTCCAGCGGGGCAACTGTGCTCGAGGCGAGACCGACTGCCGCTTTGCCCACCCGTGTGACAGCCCCATGATCGACACCAGTGACAATACGGTCACTGTCTGCATGGACTACATCAAAAGCCGTTGTTCCCGTGAGAAGTGCAAGTACTTCCACCCGCCGGCCCATCTGCAGGCTAAGATCAAGGCTACCCAACACCAAGCCAACCAGACGGCAGTGGCTACGACAGCGGCCATGGTGAGAGCGCAGTCTCGATTCACAAATTGCAATACAGCGTAGCTTTGTGATATAAAACATATAGAAGCTATACTGTACAGTCAGGCTGCACAAAAATATTGCTCATGCAAAGACGTGCAAGAAATTTCAAATGGAATCTTTGCTTTAATGCATCAAACATAGACCAATCAGATGCATCCTTGAATCCACATTGTTATCCAATAAGAGATCGGTATCTAGGGGCATTACTAACTCAAATGTTAAAGTACTACAATTAATGCGCTAACATAAAAAATATATATATTTCTTTCACTTGATCATAAAAGTGTAATTTCTTTGGGTACATGTCCAAGTCACATCAGTTGCGCAATACTCAACACCCACCCATATTGCATGCTTTTCCGAAACGGTGCAGCCCTACTGTACAGTGCAAAAGTCGTAGGCTAGTCATTTTATTTGAATAATTATTATGACAGAATTAATACTGACATAATTAAACAATACAAAAGCGGTTCAAATAAGAGATGGATGGATATTAGGATCTTGGATCATGTAAAAGATACAGAAATAATTTCAAGAAATCAGAAGTAGGTACTTTTAGAGGATTTCATGTTCCCTTTTGGGTGTTACTGACTATAAAACCACCCATTGAAGAATCATAATAACACCAGCCAAATCAACACATATGTTCATTTTTTTTAACCTAGCCTTATTATGGAATTTTCTAAAATAACAATGCGGGCCATTTGCACAGTAATGTACGTAGCGTTTAACAGATGCATCATCGCCTTTAAATTGAATACATTCTCTCTCGCACACACATTTGTGATGCCCCCACAGTAACATTAAATGTGGAGCCCTGTTTTGCCATTACTGTATCAAGCACCCGCCCGCCCGCCTCTGCAAGTTCATTCCAGTAGGTTCCAGTGTACAGTCCACTGACAATGATCCTCCCAAAGTGAGGTCCTTTCAAAAATAACACTGCATAAACAATCTGAGCTTTTTTTTTTATTGTACAATGCCCTTGGGTTCAGACAGTACATAAAGCACCCCCCCACCCCTCCCGTTACCACTCCCTGTTCTTGATGAGTTCAGCTCTCAGCAGTTCAGTACTAATGAAATCAAGGATGGATGAGAAAGTCACATCACTTCCCCCAGCTAGGCTGGCCAAGAGACAGGTGGAAATGTTGGCAAAATGGTGGACATGCGTGTGTGTCAGCGTTAGCCTCGCCCTCTCCCAGGCTCTTTATAGCACTCCCGTTAGCCTTCTTTAACGCCTGTTTGTTTTTCCCTTCCCGGCACGTTAACTCGCTGGCAAACATCATTGCTGCTTTGCTCTCCCTGTTCCCGTCCTCCATCATGGGCTAGGCCAGGGGTGTCAAACGTATTTTTTTCGCCGGCCGCATTGTAGTCATAGCTTCTTTCGGAGGGCCATTATGACTGTCAACCCAAATAAATGTATGAGCACCTCATATTATATACAGTAAAAGGTACAAAACAAACTGACGAATAACTCGTTTTCAAATCAGACGAATAAAAAATGGTCAAATATTTAAAAAAAAAAAACATATTAAAAGTGAAGACAATTTGCAATTCTAGTAATGACACGCGAATTTGATGCACAATTTGTTTTCGCTGGCCACATAAAATGATGCGGCGGGCCGTATCTGGCCCCCGGGCCTTGGGTTTGACACCTGTGGGCTAGGCAAAGTGGCTGGAAGACGAAATCCAAAGCTAAGGCCACTTGGGACAAAGCGGCGACCCCTCGGTGCAATCTATTTGCACAGTCCCTTTGCTCATTAAGTCCCCCATTTCTGTTCATCCTCTTCACTTTACTACATGGTCCTCATGTGCCCCATCTTATCAACTTGAATTGTATATTCAGCCAGCCGCAGTTAGATGCCGTGCTGGAGGTGAGTGAGGTTAACCTTGGGTTGAGTTGTTTAGTCAGCACCTTTCATCCAATTGTCTTTGAGCCAGAGCCACGAAACCATTATTACTTTGCCGTTGTAAAGGTCACTATCCATAGATCACGTTCGTAATCTAAAACAGGAAAACTAAAGTGGATTTTTTCTGTTTTGGGTGTCGTTTGAGTGTGCCACAGTCTTTGTCGCTTGCCAAGAGCTCGCTCATACGCTGTGGTGTGCTGCCGCCTTTGCTTCTCATTTCATGGCCGAGCTCCATCCTCCATTATGAACTAATCTCACTGTTTATTCATGCCACAGCACATCAGTACGATATTGTGATGCAATTTGCACACAACACACCAAGGCGTCCGCACGGACCCCCTTTTGAATTCCATCTCTTTGAGATGGGGTCATCATTGCACGGCCAACTTTGTCTTGCTACTTGATAGAACTGTGATACTGTCGCCCAAATATTTCTTGGAGAATAAACAGCGCTCCACATGAAATGATTGAATTAAATCACAATCGAGTACACGCTGCGGGATGGCTTGAACAAACAACCACCTCACATCATCCGAAAAAACAATCTAGTTCCGGTTTGTATTCATCCTGATGCATTTTGTCGCCGTCAAAAGTTGTAGTTAGTCTCGCCACTAAATTGTTTGTCCAGTCGTAATGGCCGACGACAGCCTCGCTTTCGTCACTCTAAATGTTTGAACTAATTCAAAAAGTAGCAAATGTTTAGACCAAAGAGTTTTTTGTTGATGTGCATGCCTATTGTTTTGTATGCGGTATACTTGCATTCAGATTCTTTTTTGTTTTTGTTTTTTTCCTTCTCACCTATCCACAATGCAATGCCGTCCCCCATGATGCACCTCTGCTTGCTGTTACCTGTATGTTAATACGCTTGATCCCATTGGCCCACTGCCATCATGTGCTCGCTGCCTGCTAATTAAAGACTCAGTCGACTGCCAAAGCAATGAAGCGACCCCTCGAGGCAACTGTAGACCTGGTACTTTGACCTTTCACCTTTTGCTTTGCATGTAGCTTCTTTAATTGTTCTGTAGCCACTCACAAAGTTTAAGTTGGCTCTTTTGCTTTTGTGAAACGCTGTAATGCACTTGGAACTTTCATAGTCTATTAACGTACACCAGTGGCAATTGCAGCTTTATATTAATGAAAAGAGTTTAATGATAAAATAATTCTATCTGTACAAATTTCTGAATATTCTTGCTAGGATGTAGTTTCTTGTCCATTTTTTTGCCTTTATACGTTGAGCATAATCAGACTGTAGAGTTGCAATTTCCTTGTTGATTTTTCCTCGTATAAATGGTGTGCTCGTGTTTGTTTTTCCCCGGTGGCCAGGCCTTTCCCCACAGCGTCCTTCAGCCGCTACCAAAGAGAGCGGCACTGGAGAAGAGCAATGGTGCAAACTCCGTATTTAACCCCAGTGTCTTGCACTATCAGCAGGCTTTGGCCAACGCACAGCTCCAGCAGCATGCTTTCTTTCCCACAGGTAAGTGAAGACAAGTTACTATGGGCCATTTCGGGGGAACCGCAGACTGTACTGAAGTACCTAAACCGGTGAAAAGCCTCAGAGTGACACGCAGTCATGAGGTCCCTTGGCTTCTTACATTGAACCCTTTCTTCTTTAGTAAACACGTAAATTAGGGCTTGAATGTTGTGTCTCTGTGAGTAAGAAGCTACCGATAGCGTTATCATGTCAAGTATTTCGAGGACCATCGTGAGTTTTCATTTCAACGCTATGAGCTCCGTTACGCCCTTCGTAGAAGTCTCACCTTGATGGTCCAGCTGAGTCAGCCGAACTGTGGCTAAAACATGAAACCATGCCCATCTGCAATCAGGTTTGTGTTTTCATGCCAGAGGGGTGATGGGTGGACTAATATCAGGTTCAATGTGATATTGTGTATAAGCAGGAAAGCACCATCTTCATTTTCAAGTACGGCTGCAGATTGGATTTAAAATATAATATTCAAACAATCCAGCAGAGATCTAGTACAGATTGATAACTAAAGGAGCTGTTTAAGTCACCTTAGCTAAATGATGAGACTTGGCCTTGCTGATGTTTGGCTGCACGTTTTGTTGCTAATCGACTTGGTCAGCGGGAACCCCTCTGCTTGCATTCCATCAACACTGTAACTTTGTCTAATCTGTGGCTCTCCTCTGTGTCAATTAATTCATACGCCCTCCCCACTCCCTCTTTTCTCTTTGCATGAAAACACCAGGGTCAGTCCTGTGCATGACGCCTGCTAGCAGTCTTGGTAGGTTCTGGCCTTCACTTACGTTTTGTTTCTTCTCTTAGCGCACACGCAGCCAGGCACCCACACGCACATGATAATTGCATGTTGTTGGACTATTTAATTTCCGCGTGAACCAAACTTCGAGTGATTGTTTTGTTTTAAACACAGAGGCGTTGCCTTGTTAAGTTGTTGATCAGAGAACTTCAATTAGATACTCAGAGGGACTCTTAGCTTTCTTGGGGCAGGATGGGAATAAAAAAATGTCCACGCTAACAAATCATGAGTAAAGGCTGAATGAAGCAGAATTTTTGGAAAGATGAGCAGAAAGCAGGTTCTCTGAGGTTGGTAAGCCTGAAATCAGGGTTTCTAGATCCAAGAACAGAACTAGTAAGTGAAACTCTTGAGTCACTCATGGCAACTGACTCAGTCCTCGATCCTAACTTGTGATTATAATCTGCTTGTCTCCTCTTTTATCCTCATGGGTTTTTTTTTCTCTTGTTTTCTTTTCCTCCTTCTTCCTCGCTTTGCCTTGTGATTGGTTGCATGCCATCTGCTGGTGTAACCCTAACGACGGCTTGCCGGCTCACTGTAACATCCGCCGCCATTACCACCGCCATCTGCGACAACAACAAACAAACAACAACCCTGACACGCACGTGACACGCCTGTTTCCATGATTGTCATACTGCACCAACTCCTGCGCTCTCGCCCTGCTCTTTCTCATCCTCAAAACAAAGTCCCAATGATGTACAGTGCTACGCCTGCTACTGTCTCTGCAGCAACAACTCCAGCCACAAGTGTCCCCTACGCAGCAACAGCCCAAGCCAATCAGGTTTGCTCTTTTTAAAGCTTTCTTTCATCAGTCCCCGGAGCTCTGAAGAAGTCTTGCCCTCAAAATACAAAGTGGTCGTAATGCCACGCCAAGCCCCTCCTTCTCTTCCACCATTTTGGTGCCACTCAAGCAAATGGGAGTCTCCCAGGGGAGCAAAGGAGCCTCCTGCACGGCCTATCAAATTTCCCGAGAAATGCGCTTTGGTCAAGTACTTCTTCAGAGCTCCCACATTTGCAATGTAGTAGTTGCGCTATGTAGCACCACTTCCTGGTTCTGTTCTGCATGTTTTTTCTTTTTTTTAGTTTTCACGTCTCTGATTGTCCAATACTTTACTCCCCTCCATCTTGCAGCAGGGGAATCACTTGTTATTGCTTGTGTGCTACGCAACCACACACAGTTAGCACATTCATATACATACATTCGGGACATACTGGTTTCAAACTTGTTCTGCGCTAGAAATAGTGTGACATCTTTGCAGTGCGACATCACTTGCCAAGTGCTGACATTATGTCCTGGCAAGCAACACAAACAGCATAAATTCCTTTTGCGGGCAGAATCCACAGTCATTTTAAATGTTGCTTTTTCCTTTTTAATTGTGACATTAATTGTGACAGTCGTCAGTCACCACAGACTGTAATGTGTTGCTATTAAAACAACAAAGCTGTCAGAATGTTATGGAGAACACTTTGTTTATCATTATGGTTCAAACTAAAGCTAGTAGTAGCCCGAGGATGAATTTACATTGCATGGTTGGAGTGACATTCCCAATTTTTTGCTCAATTAAGATATACATATATCGTGTCAGCGCAAAGAGGAAAAGAAAATACATGGAATCAAAGATGTCCTCATTTCAGAATCAGGCCGCCTTCATATGAGAATATAAATCTGCTAACCACTCCGATATCTGCCAGTCCAAGCGCCAGTGGAGCATTAACACAGACCGGATACAAACCAGCAATGCAAGCTTGACCTCATCCGTCTGTTCTGTTGAGTGACGTAAACTACTCTTTCCAAACCTTCATTGTACCAAGGTGCATATTTCACATTGGAAAAAATGTCACAGAGATTATTTGTGTACTTCCTTTCATTCATTCATGCTTAGAAAATGCACTGATCGCCCACGTGCGAGTAATGGACTGGCACTGTCTCCACATTTAGGAGCAAAATGCATTCAGGGGAAGTCTGAAGCTCTGCAAACAACACGTTTTCCCTTCTAATGTGGGCCAGTTGATCAATTAGCGCATTTCCCAAGAGATCCAGCAATGTCCGCCTTATTCAGTGCACAAGATGGTGTGAGAGTTGTGCCAGGTTGCTTTACCATATCAAATACCCTGAACATCTGACAGCTCTTAGCTGAGAAGAACATCACCACGCTGGAGATAGCCTCCTCACTCACCCAACCTGGTTCAGGGATTTTTATTTGTGCAATCATTAGTGACGATCTGGCAATGTTTGTCATTTCCTGCCACATGTGAGCTCTGTGGGGACATTTCCAGTAATTGTCTGCAGGAAGTGGTGCCACAGTTTAAACGTGCACGTGGGATAAGTGAAAACGGTGATGTCATTCTGTCTGCCACCGTGTGACCTCGCGGCTGGCCCCTCCCCTCTCATGAGAGGTGGTTTCCCTGGCAACATTGAATAAACAATTATTTTTAGATATTGCTAAGACACACTGCCCACAACTTTAGGTACATATTAAAGACACCTGCTCTTATCTGTCTCAATCACATATGTGTTTGACATGAATGGACAAAGTATATACATTCCCTTTTACACATAAAGACAGACAAGATTTAAAATGCTTTTACTTTTACTAGCTATTGGACGTAGGTTACAAATTATACGACAGCGCCCCCTTCTGCCGTAGGCTGGATTTTTATCCCATGACACTCCCCAAGTGACACGACTCCTTCCCAAAGAACTATAAAGCTATTGCCAAAATTATTACTCCATTCTGGTTGTAGGCAAGATCAAAAAGCAATTCGTAAGGGTTCTTAAGCCCTATTTGGAATTTTAAATAATATTTAGGAATCACTTTCACCACAGCTCCAGTTACATTTTCTCTCAGGACACCTGTATTTTACACCTAAAATGTGTATTTGTATTTTGTGCATGTATTATTTGAGATTTCATGGAGGGAAAGAGATTAATCTGTATTTAGATACCAATTGCGATCGGGTTGTGACGTACTGCGGCCGAAAAACTGACTTTCAGAGATCACAGTCTTTGAATTTGGACACAGTACGAGTTTGTGCTGCATATGTTTTATGTCAGGCACTCTGTTTGGGCAGCTAAGGTTTTGAGAAGACATTACGTTTGTTTGCAACAATTAAAATTTCTGTTTCAGTTGGTTTTATACAACTGGGCCATCATTTCCGCTACTTCATTTCTGATGGGCAATTTGAGCATCTTTGCATGCAGAATTTTTTCACGTTTTCCATATGGAATACAACTGAACTGTGTATCCAAACACTGACCTGCGGAGTAGAGATTTGTCTCTCTCCTATGAGTAATTGGATAAAGGTCCAAAGGGCAACAGAAAAATACATTTTTGGATTCTGAGGAAAATGCAATTGTGTGCTGGGTAAAATATCGCAATAAATGTTTCTCTCTGTCTTTGTGTGTCTCCCCTGCAGATCATTCTAAAGTAAACGCCACAAAAGCGCTGGATTGTGAAGGAGGTGCACTCCAAAACTCCAATCTGCTCACGTGTAAATACTATTTTACCTCTCCCATAGAGGTGCAGCAACCTGCATGCTAAGAGTCTCACACAGAAATGCACTTATGGCAGTGTCAGTGCAACACACAGGCACCACATAGTGTGTATGATTTTTTTTTAGTGACTCTAAAAGTCAAATATAATGGTAATGTACGTATTGTGGTTGACACAGAATAGGCACACCACATTGAAACCCTTTCTTGATTATTTATTTGAGGAATTTCCACACAATTTCTGTCCTTGTTTAGTAAACCACAATATGCTGGATTTGCACTTTGACGTTATGGTGCACTCTATTGTACTTAGAGTTCGACAGTCACGGGAAACTTGTAACCACACTGACACGCTTTGATGGCCTCAAGTGTTTTTGTCCAGTGGTGTGAGAGTGGCTCTCCTCAGAATGGAATGTGGCAGCTCAAAAGGGGTCCCCGCACATACTGCATCTGCCCTCGATGACCTGAATCGTATCAACCCTGGAAGCATTTTGCCAAAGCCCGACATGGAGAAGATGTTTTTTTTTTTTTATCATGTCCCAAAGCTGCTTGGAACAACAACACAACAATGATTTGTGGAGGTGCCGCCTTTTTAAACTGCATCCAGCTGGGGTGGTCGGCTTGGTGCTCCGAGTCAGTGCCAAGGACTTGATGGGGCTTAGTCCCAGACATCCCAAGCCATGTGTGTTTGTGGGTGCGCATGAGAACGGATAGTCTGCCGGCAGACATGGGAGCATGGCGGACTCGGTGACGGCATGTTTTGGTGCTTAACCAAATGCTGAAGACTTGAACTCGAGGGCTACCTGGCTCCACAATCACCCGCAATTCTCTTTCACCCTAGAAAACTGTAGAAGTGCCTAAACATGCTCACCTGGATGATAGCCAGTTGCAGACAAGCTGGTGTCACGTTTAGCGTGGGGGAAGAAAAAAATATATTTTTTTCTACCAACTGTCCATTGAGATCACAAGTGTCTTTCTGGATCACCAACTAGCTCTCACAATGTACCATCATTTATTACCGGTAATTTACAAGAGGAATATATATAAGTGAGAAGGTTATAAAAAAAAAAAAAAAAAAAAAACCTTGCGTGTAATGTATATATGTAATTTAGTTTCTGGTTATAGAATTGTGTTTAAAGTTTGTGCTACGTGTCCTTTCAAAATATGTTTGGACTTGGCTCCACCTGCACTTCAAGCAAGTCAAGGACATGAAATGTTCTTGTGTTGTTTTTTTTTAAACCAATCAGCATATTTCATAGTGTAATAAGTTTTAAAGATAATTTAGGGAAAACTATTTTTATTTGTGTTTGTTCTAGCCCAAAACAAATGTAATTTCATGGTGCTTGATGACCATTGACAATCCACAACTTTGGGTTTCATTCTCCTTGATTGTCTTCATGCATCTCGTTGTGTGTTTTATTTGGGATTGGGGCTTAAAAGGTTTACTCTTAATTTATCTTTACTCTTTATTGATCTTCGCCCTCACGTTAATTACTATGTTGTAAAAATATTTGAAATGAATGTAACTTATTGAGCTGTGTCACACCGTGCTTTGTCAGCGGTGGGGAGGTGGAAGCTTCCAAGTCCACCTATAGACTGCTGGAAGCTGCTAGACCTAGATGGCCTTCTTGCTGGAAAGAGGGAGGAAAAAAAAATAATGATGTTTCAGAAGTGAGAGTGTAAGAATAGAGTTGCTTGTGTTGTTGGAGAAACGAAAATATGTTTATTGTATAGATGACATTTTAGCCGAGAAAAAAAAGAGAAGGAAAGCTTTTAAAAAGGGTGTACTCTGGTATGCTAGTATTTCATAACAATATTAAGTTGTTGCTGTGGCAACCAAATGTTGCAGTTGCTAAACTTTGGTATTTTTGTAAAAGACATTGTTTGACCTACCCCCACCGAATTACGTACACAAGTTAGATCGTAGTCAAGACATTAACATTTCTTATTCTTCACTGAGATTGTAACCACAAACTAATATTTTCACTAGAAAACAACAGCCGCTGTAGAGCTGTGACACTCACTAGAATGAATCACCATATAAGTATATAAATATGTACACACAATAACAAAATCTATCAACGTTGATAAGGACCTTCAGGCTCTTCCCTGATTTGATTCGTTCAGTGTAATGCGAGAGTTAAGGATAGCACTTTTCACACTGGAGATTCGCAACAGTCAACCATGTGTTTTTTAAGTGAATGTAGTTGCGGGGACGGTGCACTTGAGACGTCCTTGTTTTACCCACAAAGTCCTTGACGTGTATTTTAAGCATAGACAGTGGATGGTAAGAGAAGGCCAACGGAAGAACTTTGGTTCTCTGAGCAGACTCTGGGTATCCAAATTCATTGCCTTATCTGAAGTCTGTTGGGTGTATATTGGTTTTTTTTTTGTCAACTATTTGTAGAGACGTTCTTTACTCGACCCCTTCGTACTTTCATTTCAAGTAAAGGTATAACTATTGCTATGTGAAGCCATGTTTTTTGAGTGGAAGCCAAAATGGCTGAGTATAACCGAGTCACCAGTCGAGGATAAGGAACTTGTTGACCCGTGTTGTGTGAGAAAGTGTAATTTATTGTTTTGGCCAACAGAGGGGGCCACACGCGAGACGGTTGGAGACTGTGCCATCCTTGCTTCTGTGCGCCCAACCAACCATTCAATAGTTTTGCTGTAATCTTTTTGGGAGAAATGTATTCTTTATATTATGTTCCTTTTAGTCAAATGTGCTTTGGTTCCAGCGAGGCAGTGTAAATTCTATCGAAAGAAAGAAATAAAAATCAATGTCACCTCTGTGGTTGTCTCTCATCACTCCATGGGAAAGCTGGACCAGTTGAAATAAATACATAAAAATATTATCCATAACAAGAAACATTTACCATAATACTCCACCAAATGGGAATATTTTAAAAATATATCGGAATGATCCTCAGCAAGGACGGCTCCAGGTTTTTTTTTTCGCTATAGACTCAGAAATAGTGGGTGGCTATGAAACCAATTCATTAATATATTTTATTCATGATTACTGAAAATGGGAAACACTTATAAGTCATAACAATATGCAACAATATAATCGTACTTGTTTATCGGACTAGCGCAATTGTAAATTCATGGTTACTGAAAATGAAAAACACTGGATGGAAAATACTTCTAGGTCAAAACAATAATCATTTTGATAATTAGACTGAGAGATTATTCAGATTTTTTTCAGTCCAAATAAGAGAACCATCATTACTAAAATCACCCTTGGATTAATTGTGTTCCATTTATCAGTAATCTACTTTACTGAGTGTCAAGTATAAGTAGTCTGTTATTGGCAATTTTTATGTGATATTTTCCGTTGTTATTTCATTATTATATATTATTTCAGTAATATCTTCTACTTTATATTTACGTTACAGTGCAGCTCGTGGCTGTACCTAATAAAGTGTCCGGTAAGAGTTACCTCCCTTCTATTATACGTGACATGGCGGAAACGTCTGCCTGATGCACGGAATCCAAAGGCGTGGATTCCCTGCACTTTTTTTTTTTTTGTCTTCTCGGGGACAAAAAGACATTCGCCTTCCCTTCCACTGATCGTCGCTGCACACTGAAGGGAGGAAATGTCGTTTTAGCACATTTGCAAGATGTGCAGCCAGCTCGTTTCTAATTATAGCCAGTCTTATTTCTGCCTATTGCATTATGGATGCCCGTGGAAGGGGGTTCCGTCCAGATAGCGTGGGAACGTCTCCGTAGAGGCTGAATGCAACATCCCCTCCGCCTGCACCGCATTCGGCGCGTCGTGGCCGCGGCGTGAGCGCACAACGCGAGGTCGGGATGTGGCGGATGTGAAAGCGGGGCGCGATGCGGGAGTACAAAGTGGTGGTGCTCGGCAGCGGCGGGGTGGGCAAGTCGGCCCTGACCGTGCAGTTCGTCACCGGAACATTCATCGAAAAATATGACCCGACCATCGAAGACTTCTACCGGAAGGAGATCGAGGTGGACTCGTCCCCGTCGGTGCTGGAGATCCTCGACACGGCCGGCACCGAGCAGTTCGCCTCCATGCGGGACCTTTACATCAGGAATGGCCAAGGCTTCATCCTGGTCTACAGTCTGGTCAACCAGCAGAGCTTTCAGGACATCAAACCCATGAGGGACCAGATTATCAGGGTCAAGAGGTGAGTTTGCAATTTGCAGGGTGTGGACTGACGGACAGACGGTCAGACAGACAGACAGACAGACAGGTCATATTCTACTGTAAACTAAGCAGCATCAGGCTATCTTAGTACTTGGATGGGAAGCTTGAAAGCAAAAGAAAAAAAATGGGAAGAAGATAAATTCATAAATAAACACAATGAGTACAGTGACATTTTGTGTTAAAAAGCAGCTGCTGAGCCCTGCGGTTATACACCCGCACACATGACTAGCTCGGGATGTTCTTCTGATCACTTAGTTCAGACCATTACTCAACAAATCCACTGAGCTCATCCCACAAGCACAGTTGGGCCTTATCTTGGATGGCTTTCATAAGATGACAAGACTCCCTTTGAAACATCATGTGACTAACCTTGTAGTGCTCAACACTCACTGATCTATTATAAACAGTTTGGGATGAGGAATGTTTGATGAGCAATTCAAAAATATGCAAATTTTGCTCCTGGTGCATTTAGTGTCACTGCATGTTAATGGTTGTCTGTTAATATGTGCCCTGAGATAGACTACTAGTCAAAGTAATAAAAGGTCACGTTATATCAGATGTCTCTGCAATTATGCTAAGGTGATGATTCTGGGGTGTAAGTTGTGTCGAGTGTAATAAAGTCTCCCCAATGGGCTCGGAAAACAATTGAGCCAAGAATCTGTTCAATTCCTGAGATAGCAAATTCTCACATGTGGTCAACTTAGCCTTGGAGAGCGTTTTGAGATGAGCAGCTATGTTGTGAGGAGTAGCTCAACTAAAGATATTTTTGCACCATATTTGCAACTCATTTTGCTAAGAATCTAAATAACCTGAATGAAAAAAAAAATGTTTCAGTGTGTTTGTGTATTTATGCTGTGCGCAAACGAGTCGTAATTCGACCACTCGTTCGATTGGGCATGGCATAATGAATATAGATTTTTATTTTTTCTCACTCGGATAAGATGGTGTGACATTTGGGAGCTTAAGATCAGGGGATGCTTTGAGAATAATTGTCAATTTCTGTCTATGTGAAGCCCTTTGAGACTGCTTGTGATTTAGGGCTATACAAATAAACTTGACTTGACTTGACTTGACTTGACATCACAGCAACTGCCGTTTTGTTGTTAGCGCTAGTCTGACAGTTACGGACCAACTGTACCCCGACACCATCAGTGACTCACATAATAATTTATTCAGGGTGGTTATTGTTACTGGTTATTGTTTTGGTCCAATTTTAGATCAATCTGCTCGTATTGTTTTATGGTAGTTGGCTCAAAGCTAACCAGAGCGCCGACGGCATCCGTGTAAATAAAATGGCAGTTCCGGCAAGTCTCATCCGAATCCACAAAATTATAAATCGATAATCGACTATGCCATGTCTAATTGAACAAATGAACAAATTACGATATGTTTGTGCACAGCACAGGTGCCCACCAAGTGTGCATGTGGCATATGAATAGTACATACCCTTATTTCACACAACTTTGCTTTTCAAGTGGCTTCTTACGCTGTAAGAGACGCATTCTTATATAATCATAAAATCTGTCTGATTAATTGATGCTTGTTTGGGTTTTTTCCTTCCAAAATGCACTGCAGCTTGCAAAAGTCAATTTAGAATGAGAAGAATGAAGGGTTCAACAAAACAAGATGGCCCTGCACACTCGGACTGAGATTCAGTACAAATGCTATGTGAATTTAAAAATTACAATAATGTCATTTTGATATTTATGCTACATAATTACCTTAGCAATGCCTTGGAAAGTCATACACACAATTTATGTTGATTGCCAATTTATTCTAATTTAAGACATTATTTACAGTAAAAAATATTTTGTATGTATTGGTTTTTATGACCAAATCCATTTTATGCTCAATTAAAAGTACATCGTGCGAGTAAACAGTAAACGTAAAGTGTCAAATAAGAACATGGAGTCACCTTTTGACAACTGTACAAATGGTGAAGGAACTGAAAGTTTTCGACACAGAGGGAAATTTTTATAGATAGTGTTGGTTCGGAGGTGCAGGGTTCAATTCCGGCTCCGGCCTTCCTGTGTGTGCCCGTGTGGGTATCCTCCGGGTACTCTGGTTTCCTCCCACATCCCAAAAACATGCTTGATAGGCCAATTGCCCCTTGGCGTGAGTGTGACCAGTTCAGGGCGTCCCCCGCCTACTGCCTGAAGACTGCTGGGATAGGCTCCAGCATGCCCGTGACCCTCATGAGGACCACAACCGGTTCGGATTATGGATAAATGAGTGTTGATTGATTTGTGTTTGTATATGATACTGTCAGTCAGTTAGCAGCAGAGACAGTGTGACACCAGGGTGTGCAAAAGTGCTAGTTAAGCCCCGCCAGCATTTTATTTAAAATCTGGGTTAGGCTCTAGCACACCCACAACCCTTTAAGCAGTTCAGAAAATGGATGAATGGATTCCAAAATAGTATCCGTCCATCCATCCATTCATCCCTCTACCGCTTATCCGGGCGGGGTCAGCTCGAGGATGCAGCAGCTTCAGCAGGGAAGCTCAACGTTCCATCTCCCCATCTACTTCTTCCAGCCAGTCCGGAGACATCCCAAGGTTTTCCCAGGCCAGCAGAGAGACAATGTGTTGAATTTTTTTTCTATTTATTCCATTTTATTTTGTCAAGTCGATGTATTCAGTTTATTTAAGTCGACTATACATCTACTTTAAAAATGTGAATAAATTCAACAAAGAATTATTTCAGTGCAGTTTAGGACCGTTTAGATCAAACTGCAGGCTGATTTCTTCCTTGTCATGTGAGGGCCTCACAAGGTCCCATGATGATGATAACGACTCGCTGTTGGAGTCTGCTTTTACTGTAGGAAAAAAGAACAACAATGCTTTTCCGTTGGTGCAGACGTTCCAACGAGCACCAGATGAATTTTGCAGCAGACGAGGGGCTCGATTGGCCCGTCGCAAAGAGTTAATAAGGCACCCTGTCCGCGTTGTGTTCGCGGGGCATCGACATCACGTTATGGACCCTTTAGGAGATCATCCTGCTGATCCAATTTTCTGCTGAGCCAGCCAACAACATGCGGTGAAGTTGCATGAACCCACTCACCAGAACTTAATGGAATTGAGTTGGGTTTGAAGCCAAAAAGACATCAGGCGTCCATTAGGGAGTCGTGTAAACTGGAATGCGAGGCTCTTATGTGGGAAAGAATGTGTGCTGCAGACATCTGCTCTCACAACAGCTTGCATGCTATTCCATGGCGCAGGTTACAAAATAGCATTGTGCCATTCTGTGACTTACAGCGTCGTACTTTTTCCCGACACACAATCGGATCATCTCGTTGCGCTTGTGCTGAATCGGTTGGGGGTGAAGCCGCTTTAAAGTTGCCTTTTCACGCTGCACTGATGCTGTGTCTAATAGCAGGAGGGGAGTGGGAACAGGGCGGAAACCAAAACAACGCATCTCAGGGGGCTCCCCAGTGTGGCCTCAAAGAAGCATTTGGACCTCAGGCTTTTAGCGTTGGCCAAGAGCAAAAAGCAAGTCATTAAAGCGGTCAGTCTTTTGGAAAGCAAGCAATGAAGGGACATCAGTCAAGTGCACGCAGCCCACTAAACATGTTTCTCATATCTGTTGACCACCAATAATAAAGAAATAAACTAATATTACTTCTCTGACTCTTTTGACGAGTCACGACAATGAGAAAGTGGTTGAAATCGTCACACCGGGTCTGCTGGACTGGTCAAATCTCTTTTTTTTTTTAATTGCTAAATTGCACAGAGAGCCAGAAGATTAGTGGAGGACCTCTTCTAGAACTCACACACAACTTCTGATGTTGTGTGATTTGTTTGTGTGTTTTGTGTGTGGCACACACAGATTAGCTGCAGTTAATTAGCAGCAGATGCAGAATTCTGCATTCAAGCCCTTCATCCTGATTTGTTTGCTGCTGCTTTGAGGCTTGTGAAATGGCAATTTTGCACAGCAGGTAGCTTTAATAAGGCTACGTCTGCCCTGAAGATATAAGCGAAAGTTCCCAACTTTTTTTTTTTTTTTTTGCAAGTAAACATTGCTGCTCTTTGTGTTATTTTCCCGGCACAGCAACCCTTAGCGGTAATTAGCTCCAATAAAAGTGTGACTCAGTATTTTAATGACAATGAAGCATGTTGGAGCTTTATAGCCACATTAAGAACAAACATGAGGGTTGGTGAGCTACATGCGCAAGGCGCAGAGAAAGTTGCATCTCAAGTAGAAATTGTCAAATGTTAAACATACTTTACATTTAATTGCTTTTTTAGTTACAGTGAAAAATGCACTTTTAACATGCAAATATATTAGCACAACTAAAATCATACCAAATAAAATGTACAATAGCTGGACTGAGACATATCTCAATAACTGACGTTCAGATAGGGCAAGAACATGGGAAGTAAAATATATGACAAAAGCGTCAATCGTTAAATGACCGATTATCAAAATCCTTGACTATCCAATACAATACAAAACAACTTTAATTATATAGTGCATTTTACGACAAAAGGGCGGCACACTTGTTAGCACGTCTGCCTCACAGTTAGGAGTGTGCAGGTTCGATTCCACCTCCGGACATCAAATCATCTTACAGACTTCCCGTGAGTCTAGTTAGTTGAAATGATGAGGTGCATCGCCTTCACATGATGTTTTCCAACCCAAAAACACTAACTGCATCAAAGTGGCACCTTCTGTTTAATTGTGTAAGCGAACATAATTTGGCCAATTGATCGCTGACCCGCCAGTGTATTCCTACTGGGGGGCAACACGAGCATTCCAATGAAACGCCACGCAGTAGACGACGAATCCCTGCGAGGCGGAGCAGCGGCAGCGTGCAGCCCGGCATGGCAACAAGCAAGCTCTTCAGCCGCTACATCACTCCCTGTGTCTTTGTCGATATATTTAGAGTTTCTCCTCCGAGACAGTCAGCTTGCATTTGCCCACGTGGCTCTTGTCCTTGTTCACACCCTCAATGCACACACAGGTCGGATGACGAGCATGGCCACTCTTCCGTCCTTTGTAAGGGATGCGGCCGCCTTCCCTCCGGGATCTCACAAAAGCAGAGGCAGGAAGCCACAGATCAGCATCCTATTGGTGGACACTACCTGGAGAATAGTGTCAGTCAGACAACCAGCGGGAAAAAAAAAGACAAAGAATTGGTAAACGTGTTTTTTCTAAAAAGAGTCAGTGAGGTGTAGTGAAGCACTTTCAATGCAGGCATTGTGTGTTCATGGTTGGAAAGTGAGCATGAACGGTTGGCTGGTTACTTTGTGTTCCCTACCATTGACTAGCACCAGTCACAAAGCGTGACAAGTGGATGCTAAGTGTGGAATACTTCATCCCATTGGAATTTCTCCGAATGTCAGAGACCTTTATCAACTCATTCACGGCCAGGCCAATCAAAACGAATCTTTGACGTCTATAGTCGTCAATGGTAGTGAATAAATAAAGAAGCTGTCTTTACTTCTCTCTCGCAGTAGCCGTTTTCAGTTAGTATTCCCGTTATCCATGACTCGCTCCAGCCTGGGGCTCCATCTAGCGATGGCCCAGGGGGGAAGAGAGACACGCGTATTGTGCAATAGCAATCGTTGGTAGATGATGCGTCGCAGAGAGGTTTTCGTTTGTCGTGACAGTTCTCTAATGGGACCGCCCACAGATATTAGACGCCCACGGAGGACTGGAAGCCTCCTGGGAAGCTGCTTTTGTCGCTATCCTCTTGCTCCACTGTGCTTGGTTCTTGTGGTTTCAGCAACTGACAGTATGTAGGCTGACACTCGCCGCATCAATGAGTTTCGCTCGGCGACATCGGGAAGGAAGTTCCTTTTTGTACCTAATATGGCTTTGTCTTTTCTTTCCAGGTACCAGCAGGTGCCGGTGGTGCTGGTGGGGAATAAGGTGGACCTGGAGGACGAGAGGGAGGTGTCGCCCGGCGAGGGCCAGGCGCTAGCAGAAGACTGGGGCTGCCCCTTCATGGAGACGTCTGCCAAGAGCAAGACGATGGTGGATGAGCTTTTCACCGAGATCGTGCGGCAGATGGATTTTTGCCCACTGCCAGACCGCAGAGAGGCGTGCTGCCCCGCCTGCAGCGTACAGTAGCGGGTCGACAGATCCCAAGACGTGGACAAATAAAATCATGATGAGAGAGTGAAGTTGGAGAGGACTCAAGGAAAAATGTCACTGTTGCCATTTCTTATTTCCGTGTCAGTCACGCGCTTTGGCTGAGAGGCATGCTGGGAAATGTAGGAAAGCACTCGGTGAAGCAGACAATTGAGATGAAATCTAATCCCTTGGACACAGGGTGGAGTTTCTTTTGAACTTCCACATCCATCAGCCCCCTCCTGGTAAACAGCCAATTTCAGGGGCTTTCCCAAAGGCGGCGCAGTGCCAAAAACCACCTTAAAAGCCATCAACAAAGAGGATGGGAGCCCTAAATCATTTTTGGGAAGCCAAGAAAAAGACAGCGGCAAATATATAACGTCTGTCCTGTTTCCTTTCTGCACTCCTCTTGACGGCGCAAAGATCAAACGGCAGATTTCTACACCGATGTCAAACAGCACCACTGTGAAGGTGTCACCCCAGAGGTCGGCCCAGCAGTCGGCCCGCCTAACAATGAATGAATGAATAGATGAATGAATGTCCCGAGAATAAAAAGCTGCACCTCTTGAGGAGATATCCCAAACATGGATGATGTGTGCATGAAGTCATACTCTCACGCTGACCTCGAGTACAATCTCACCCAAAGAGACAATGTCAATCAATCATTATTGAAATGTGCAGACACTTGACACCTTACAGATGATACAAATGCCTTGTATGCCTAACATGGTAGTGACAGTGTGTCTTGAATTGCATTAGTTAGTGGATCTCATCAACACTTATTTTCAACTCAAATAAATAAAAACATACATCTTTATGCACCACTGTATCATGTTGTTTTGTGTTCCTTTTCTCTGTGCAGTCAGTCCAACAACATGCATGTTAATCTGGGTTGATAATCTGGATGAAGTGCAGCCCGAATCCCCCTTAAAGTTTTTTAAAAAAGGCCACATTGACATGTCAGTGAAATATTTTCCTTCGTGATAATCCTGCTGAGAGCAATTTCAGTCAGTAGTTGACAGTCATTAATGTTAAACCTATTCGATATTACCAATCACAAATGCTTATAAAATAGTCAATAAGAAAGTGATCTGAAGCTAGAGAGAAGAAGACTTGATGCTAAATGAAGCACAAATTGATCATCTGACGGTTTGCTCTTGTTCTTCTACAACTACTCTTTGTTCTATTTGCACTTCTGGACCGTGCTGCTTTCTCACATGGTACCATGACAAGGTTGTTTGAGGGTAGGAATTTACCATTGTTGATGGAGATATGGGACAAATCTTTCTTTATTTGCAACATCCTCAATTTCCATGCTAACTTCCAATAGTGATCAAGTCAAGGCAACAACAAAGAAAGGAGAACTGTTTGCACCATTTTTCAAAACAACAAAACAAAGACTGCTTGAAATTAATATGAAGCAGAAAATATCCACATATTTTTCCATCTGGCTATTATTTACTAGGAACCACTTGGCTCCATCCAAACTCCTTTCCAGTCTCCTTGTGAAAACAGACATTCTTCTGCCGAGAGGCTTTGTGATGTGGTTGATTTATATTTTGTTCCTGCGGATGATGTCCCTCATTTTCTGCTGCGATTAGTTCCAGTTCTTTCCTGCAGATTTTGGACCTCAAACTCCAGCATTTGTCAAATTCCATTCAAGTGTCATTAATGAAGCTGGAGGACACGAGACACCACAGCAAAGATCAGAAATTTGGATGCAATTCAATCGGTATTGTGCAACAGCTCATCTGTGTCTTTTGGGGTAACACTGGGGTAAAAATCTGTTTTTAAAAAGCCATGACGTGGCCTGCTACTTCACATGGAGGTAGCGGGGCGTTTACGTAAGCGTCGAATTTACAGCGCACAGCGACGCTTAGTGGACATAATTGTAACTGCGGTCTTGTGAGACAAACGGAACTTTAGCTTCATGATCTCGTTTCTTGCCGGACCCAATGTTGGTGCACAAGAACCTGGCATGGCGTCCTTCAATTTGAGACCGACAGAATAGACGAATAGTCATCGAAAACTACTTCACGATGCTGATTAAGACTGTATTCCAGCGAATCCAACGCCGTAAGTTGCAAACTACTAGAAATGACAAGTCGCATTAATAGAAATAAATAAATAGTTGGTAGAAAGATATAAAAACATACCGATGCACCCCAATTAAATTCAACCTTCATCAAGGGTATTCTTAGCATAAACAGCAATTATTAAGAACATATTTTTCTATATCAAGTATTAGTAATCAAGGGTCTTCAAATTACGACTTTGTTCTGTCCCAATTCCAATAGTCCATTAAAGTTGGTGAGGTGTCTTCTAATTGATGTAAATATCTGTTCATTCCAGCACCTGTCAATTTTTGCATCTTCGCAGGTTTCAGGTCGACTGCCGCAGCAGCAGTGCGTGACGAGGCTCTCAGCCACCGCAATGCAGTCTTCTCTAGAGAGCAGGCCCGGCAACGAGCTCTCTACCCCCGCGTGGAGAAGATCGAGGTGTCCATGCAGGGGCCGGGGCTGGATGGTACTCTGCTCATCATGAACAGAGGAATGTCCACGCCGCTGAGCTGTGCCAGTCGTGAGTTAAAAGGACTGTTGTTCTCTTTTGCATGCATAGACTGTGAAAAAAAAAACCTCCTGTATGTCGTGCAGACCTGACAGAACATCACGTGACCAACTCTGCTTTGGCCCTCGTGGATGGCGAGCCTTGGCCTCTCCACCAGCCGCTCACTCACTCCTGCACGCTTACGTTGCTCACATTCAAAGACAGCGACCCCACGTTGGTCAACCAGGTGAACTGTGGAAGTCATTTCTATTTAAAGGAGACATTATCTTGCCCAAATTGAGTCGATTTGCATGTGTGCATGCCACTAGAAGTCTTCACTGCTCCTAAAAATTAGCCAACCTATGCCCCTTTTCCCCATCGACAGGCATATTGGCGTTCCTGTGCGGCCCTTCTCGGTCAGGTGCTGGAGACGGCGTTCAAGGACCAATTGTCTGTGGAGTTGCTCTGCACACCAGAGGTGCCAGGTATGCTGCTTTAAACCAACTGAGGGGCAAAGTGTTTGAAAGGTCGCAAATGTTATTTTTGAACTCGTATAAAAGTCTAAGTGGCTCAAAACACGCAAGCCATTCACCGTTTCAAACGTTCGCTGCGCAGTGGTTGTTGATATATGAGCTCATCTGGATTTGTCCTGCAGCTTGTTTCACTCATAAATTCCCCTGCAGTTACTTCAGGGGCTTTTCTTTGTGACTTTGTCCTGGACCCTCAGCTGGACTCTTGGACTCCCAATGAGGTTTCATGTCTTTGGTGTATTCGCCTTTGCGCTTCGGAACTCCCAGTATCTCACATGCCTGTGCTTGTGCTCTAGGAGTCATTGCGCTCTCTGACAATAGGGGCTCAGCAGCTTATCTTCCAGGACTTTCCCTGGGAGCCTCTGGAGGTGGTCCCCTCTCTGGCACTTGAAGTCTTCTCACACAGCAGGTAAATGGATCAGACGACGATGTAGCTCAATTTTGTTACTTTTGAGGTCAATTACACAATTTGACATTTATTTCGCCATTTCAGGTGTCAGCAGGAAGCGGTAGAGCAGAGGGCAGCCCAGAATCCCAAAGGGACAGTGACACTTTACAGGTGACATTGCACACACACACACACACACCAGAGCATGGTTGTATTTACAGACTGAATTCTCTTTGTACGGATTTATATGAAGCTGCATCTACAGACAGGAACATTGGACGTATACTGTATAACTAGCCAGTCATGTTAGCACGACTAAAAAAAGGAAACTAAATCACATCTGTGTTTGCATTCAACGCATGAAACATATATTGAAGACTGAACAACAACACAAAATCAGACTACGCTCAGTAAAGCGATAACACAATCAATGTTACATAACTTGTGGTTGGCCTCGGTTGAGTGGGATTGAGTCGTATATAAAAACTCATTAATTAGCTGCCGTTATCTTATTATACAATGCGTGCGTGTGTATGCATAGTACATAGTACATGCATACGTGTACACTATGTAAGGTGTGTGCATGTGCGTGTGCGTGTGGGTAGGTGTATTAAAACAACTACAAATACAAAACATAAAAATAAATACAAGAATAAAAGACTTAAAAATAAAAGGGACATGAATAGTATAATAAATATGAATAGAACTATCAGTCAATATAACAATTTTCTGCCGCAGACAATGTCAACACAAAATGCAGAATAAAATGTTATTCAAGTGAGGGGGTGGTCCTAAATGTGTCTTGTGTTGAACTGTTCGCCTATTGGGAAGGTGACAGTTTTTTGTTTTATTTATTTATTTAAAAAAATGTTAATTAATTGACAGCAAATAAATACCTAAATAAAGAACACGTTTACCAACGTTGCCTGCTGAACTTGATGCTTGTTACAAACGAGTCATTATTATTTCTATTTAAAACTAAAATACTACAAACTGCTGTTTTGGTCATTAACAATGAAAAATCACAAGCTCAAGGTGACTCGGTCTGTCTACCCTCTAGATGTGGGGACCATGTCCTTTTGAGCGGGGGCCCCCTAGTGGCCCGAACAGGTCTGTGCTTCCAGTACGAGGTGACAGCGCTCCACAGCCTGGGAGCAGGGCCCTGGGGCCTCCATCGGCGAGCACAGGGCCTCTCACTGCCTCTGCAGCTGGAGGTAGGATGGATGCTGCTTTTGTCATTTTGCAATTGCAAATGTAAAGAACACAAGGGAAAACTGTGATTTTGAGTTTAGCAGATGGCTACGAATGAGATGTTGCTCCCAGATATGTTAACTGTCAAGTGCGATTGCCAAGAATTTTGTGTCCATGTGAGTGCTCGTCACGTTGTCTCGTTCGCGCAGGCCCACCACACAGTCTGGAGGAAACTGAGGCAGCGGGCAGAGAAATTGGTGAGAGCAAACATTCCCGTTTCACGCGCACATCCAACAGAGAGAACATCAAAGCTAAAGCAAAGCTGCCAACTCAGGCAGGGACGTTACTTGCGAGGCAGCGCTCGGGTCTCCATGCTTGATGCTTGCCCAAATTAGCGCTTGTTCTAAATCCAGCCAGGCCCTTTACCCTGGATGCCCCTCATCCCTCCAGATTTCACACTGTAGCCAGAGGTTAGGATTTAACGTCATCTTTTTTTTTTTTTTTTATGGCTTTGCATTTACGTTTCTGGCACAGGCTGGGAAAGGACTCTCATCCTTTGCATGAAGGACAAACCGCCTGTTTCTGAAGTTAACATCAAACACACCAATGAAGGAGCCAGTAAAGAAAAAAAAAACTATTTATAAATCTCTCCAGACACTCCACGAGGTGCATCGCGACACAAGTCGATTCTAACTGAAGATGCATAAATCTTCTGCTATTTAAATTAGGCTGAGTTAATTTTGGATGGAGCCATCTAGGCAGAATATATTCTGCTGCTGCTGCTGCAGCCTTTCTGGCATTCCCTGTGCTTCACTGACTGACTGTCCAGTGCAGGAAAAAGACTACTCATTAATAGGCACACTTGATTTGGCAGCCGATGACATACTATGCTCGGCGGCCTACATTTCCTTTTCGCGGGGCCACTGTTATTTGGGGAATTGAAACTGCGCTTTGTTAACGACAAGCGTATGGAGTTGGATGAACGTCAAAAGTAAATGATATGTGGATCAGTTCTTGGTGGAGTTCTGACACGCACGGGATTAGCATGGAGAACCGCCGCTCTGTTTTATGGCTTTGGAGGACGTCATTTCACCCAGCCTGCAATGTTAGCGTGTCCCTTTTGTCCCAGAGCATCACTCTCACAATCACTAGCGGGGGCTCTAAACTGAAGCCGCCTTGCTGAAGGATGCGATGCGATTGATGTCATTTCTTTTTCCAAGACGGGACGCTAGGGTCTTAATCATTCTGTCTGTCCAAATACACAAATGATAAAGAATTTAGTCATACTTGACATCAACTCTTCACGCTGGTTCAAATCATTCACTCTGGAGGGGAGGGGCGCTTCTATTTCATGCAAACGGAGAGTACATCTTTTGTTACCAGCCAGCATGCCGCTAACTTCGGATCGGGCCCCACAGATGAATTATGTCGGAAATATACCCCCAGGAGATGTCAATTTCTTTTGCTTAAGACTTGTTTATTTTAGTTGAAGTGTTTATATGGAACATTGTCATTTTGTTTGAGTTCCACGTAAACCTGATGTCATACAACGGAAAGTCTATTATGTCACCTTTTGATAATTACAATTGACAGTATATATTTAAAGCAAAAGATTAAAAAGACGAAAAATATCCTGTTTTCGGCCCACAGGTAGAGGTGCAGCCGCCTCCGGAAGCGACTCCGCCCCCTGTTGTTGCTCCCGCTCCACAATTAAGCAACCAGTAACATCTGAATTCTACACACGCACACACACTCGCCGTGTGTTGTCTGAACAATAAAAATTGACAAAAGAAAGTGCTGAATAAGCTCCGTTTGTTTTCAATGAAATTAAATCAGTGGTTTTGTTGTTGAGCGGAGGGTGTTGGAACTATTGGGAGTGTGTGTTCCGCACGTGTGCTTGAGCAATTTGCGACAACAAACGCAGAGTGTTTGCAGCGAGATTGTCTTGTTGGCAGCTGTCGTGCACGTCACTTGTCAGCCCGACGGCTGTCGCCTCTGACACATGACGCCCAAGACTCCTGCTTTCTGTCAGCTTTGTACACTTTCACTTGTTAATAATGTATATGTCGAGTGGCAGTATGGAGGATCAACTCATTAGCTTTTCTGCCTCGAGTTTCATCAGAAAAAAAAAAAAACCTTGCATCTATTTTTAATTTTTATCCCGTCATCAATCCCCCCCCCCCCCCTACCCTCCGAACGTTCTTGTAAAAGCAACATCTCGGGCAGTTTTATTATATCTGGCATCCGTGCGCAGAAAAAGTGATTAGATTGGTAGTCAAGGTTGTCATGACCTCACAAAACACATTTCATAACTTAACACGCTGAATATGAAGGAGTCCCCACCAGAGGATATTTTTGCCAACGCTGATCCTACAGAGTCATGATTGTATGTTTTGTTGTTGTTTTAAAAGAAGGTTCAAGGCAAAAGAAAACTTTCCATGTGGTTCTCAGTTTACAATATAAAAGTGCAGTTTGAGATTATAAACTAACTCGTTTGTACAGTTGCGTAAACATATGTCATCACAAAACACAAAAAGTTTGCGTTTACATATTTTTTTTATGCACTAGCGCCGTTTTGCCATACATACAATATATTTGCTGTCGTTATGACATAATACGGCTGCTGCTCATAATTGAGACATGAGTTGTGGAGTTGATTTCTCTGAGGTCAGCCATGTGTGAGAGTGCAGGTGCTGGTGGACAACTGGCAAGTGAAGAAAATCTTCTGGCTTCACGTATGATTCCAAACTTTTCATCACTTCCCAAATCCCCTTTTGATATTTGAGCTTCATGGAAAGCAGCAGACAGCTGTAAGTCTTTGCTCAGCTTGCCGCAACATTTTCAACTCCTGCATCATCTTTTTCCACAATCTTATAAGCACAAAATTCTCAGGAAGGGGGCTGGTCATGAAATGTCCACTTTGCAGCTGTTTCCAACCCTCACTCACCAAATCAATCGGTCCAACACACGCACGTGCCACACTGCAGCTCATACATGACTCACTAATGTGTTCTCTTATGCACTTGCTCCTTTGTCCTGTTCCCTGTTGCAAGGCCACTGCACCCAATTGGTCAGATGGGAAGTAGTCGCCATGTTACTGTACTCCACTCATCCCGTCAACCTTGATGTAGTTCAACTTATGGTAATTTGCCGTTAGAGCGTTTATCTGCCAGGCCTGAGATGATTTGTGATGAGATGAATGACACCACATCAGGAGTGTAATAAAGACAATATTGCACAGAGGCAGAAAGAGAGAGAGAAATATAAATGCAAATACTGCATTTGCACCTCCATGGATAAACACACAAGTATCTCAAAGACTAACCACAATTCCAAAGAAGTTGGGACATTTTTATTTTTTTTTTACAAACCAATTCTCATACAAAAAAATGTAACTCTGCTTTGTAAACAAACCCCCCACCTACTGTAAACATGCACAGGTTAAAAAGAATGAATCTGTGACCCTATGCCGTGCAGCCTGACACAGAGTGAGGAAACACCAACATAAGGAGCCATCTGCACCAAGAGTAGCCAACAGACCGCAGCCCCAGGACACTGATACAGAGCCAAAGGGCAGGACCATGGCCGCACCCTTTGCAATTCCTACTGCAATACTCAACAACAGCAAAATAATTCATCTTTAAAAAATGTAAAACTACAGAAAAAAAATCTGTGACAATGATTTAAATACAATACCTAAAAGTACAAAAAGCAGCATAAAGATGAAATACACTATAAATACACAATCAAATGAAAGATAAACCAATAAATAGTTTAATGCACAATTTGAAAAAGGGGTCTCAAACCTGCTTTTAAAACCAAAACAAAACACAGTCAGACTCCGAGATTGTCAAGATCTGTCACAGTTTGTTTCCTTGTTTTAATGTCATAGTTTTGGTTTGCGTGTCTGTGCTCGCCCCTCCCCTCCTGTGCTCACAAACTATGTCATCGCCGTCACCTGCCTCTCGTTACCTGTCATGTATTTAAGTCCTGTCTGCGGATGGTTCTGGTCTTTTGTCTTCTTGTTTCTAGTTTCCAATCTGTTCTGTTCATTTCCGCACGTCCCTAGTCGAGCATCTATAGTTTGTCTGTTGGGTTCTTTAATCAACCTTGGTCCAAGCTGCATTTGGTCGCCCTGCTCCATTCCGATCATGACAGAGATAGCAAGAAGGCGTAATTTAATGTGAGCTTCACTTGATTGCTTTCAGCTATTTCTTCACCTTACCACAACAACAAATGTTATTTTTATCCTTGGTCGCAGAAATGTTGTGTATTCCTCCCAATTTCTTTTTCTCTAGGGTCCCAAATAAGAGACGTGGCTAAATCACTGCTTTCTATAACTTCATGCTTGTTTGAAGATGATGTAATATTGTATTGGTGCAACTTAACTGTCTTTGTTTGTCCTCCATTTTTATCAAGAGATTCAAGAGTGGAAAAGATTCAAGAGTTTTTTTATTCGCCATGTTTGAGCGTGCCAAACAAGGAATTTGACTTTTTTGTCGCCATTGCTGGAAATGATTGAATCCACATGCTGAGGACAATCTGGTGTGTCTGTCTTACTTGTGCCTGTTACTCATGTTGCTGATTCCACTGGTGCTATGCTAACTTCTGTCCTATTCTCCCACTTGATGTACCGTGCACATAACCTCTCCTACTCTGTTGGATTTTCCTCAAGGAGTTTCTTGTCCTTATTCATCATTGTTTGTATACTTTTAAATAATCATAATATATAAAGGAAATAAATTGTTTGTATACTTATAAATAGTTATATGAATCCAAAAGGAATAAATAATAATCATTAATTGTTTGAATGATTGTCAAGAATTATGAGGGCAAGCCATAGGATCAAAAATGATACTATAGCCAGCACCTTTGCTTCTTTCTTGTAGATCTGAAAAACTTGAAGATTTATAGATGTATTTGTGGGAATAATTTTGACACAAATCTCTCCCCACGCATTGACTTTGGCTCAGACTTACTTTAAGCCTCAGGATCCTCAAGTAGTGATCTCTTCTGCTCTGTGTACTCTTGGAAAAGCGGTGCCTCCCAAGTCCTCATATTTTGCTTTGGTGCTCTCAACCTGCTTCTATTCAACATCTGCCTCGTTCTCATTCATCTTTATGGCACTGAATAGAAAATTATGCCTTTTTTCATTTTAAACTATTCACAAAAATAAATAGGGAGAAACGCACAAAATGTCAGCTTTCACGTCAGTGGAAGACTCCGAGCCAGATGATTTTTATTGTTTAAATTGTTGGTCCGATTTAACGAGAATGCCTGGTTCATGCCCAGTCTATGCTGTGTCCACTTGGCATTGCAGTGCGCGTCTTGGACACGGCGTTGCGCTCTCGCCTCTGCTCGCGTTCAGTAAGCGCCACCCCACCCCGTCCCCGCCCCGTCCCCGCCACCTCCATCCTCATCTCCACCTTAAACGATAGACGAGAGAGGAAAAACATTGATTAACCCGCGTCTTTGCTCTCACGCCGTTCTGCGCTGACCAGGACGCCGGCATCGCGTCTCCGAAAGCTCCGCGTAGGCGCGCCGCGCTCGTCTATCGAACGACCGCGCCGCGTGACGCTGGACGGCGGGTCCGGTCGTTGTCCCCCGCACCCTCACAGGCAGAGAGGTGTTGCCCCTGGAAGCTGGATGAATTATCGGAGAGTTGTGAATAAGTGCGAGAAGAAAACTGAGGCTCCGGATCCGCCTCGTCGCTCCGTCGCGAGAAGAAAGGACAGTTGTGGACGACCATGGAGGAGACGTCCCTATGTGTGGCGATTCTCATTTTAATCATGCAATGTAAGTGGGTCATTGAAAGTCTTTTTCCTCGCAACTATTCCGATCTGCGCTTAGTGTGTTCTGTCAAAAAAAAAAAAATGCACGCGAGAAATGTTTGATTCCACAGGCTAGTCACATTCTGCGCTCAAGTTGTGGAGGCTGCAGCCAAGGGCAGCTTTCCTTCAACTTTGGCACCTCGAGTGCGTGGGCAGGTTTGTGGTGGCGTTTGCCCACCTGCCTTGTTGGATGAGGTCAGTGGTTAGATTGGCTCTAGAGGCTGATTTTGGAAAATAACGTGTGGCGTGTGCCTGCGTGCGTGTTAGAGGGAGAAAACATGTCAACAAGAAATCAGGGAAGGCAGCGTGAGGGAAGTGGCAATGTGGCATTGACATGGATGTGATGAGACATTGCTATGAGTGATGCACATTTTTAAAGTCCTTATTTTGCCACCTGTCAGGTCAAGAGTTCAGGGGTGGGAGTGAATGAGTATGTGCATGCGTGTGTTCGTGTGTTTGCAACCCGGCAGAACTCACTCATCATCTCGCTCTCTGATTGTTGAGTCCACTCACGCTGACGCAGGTTGCATTGTAGCTGGAGTCCAGCAGGAAGTGTCAGGGGAGGGGTCTTCGTAGCCCCCCCCCCCCCCCCCCCCCATACTCTGCCAGCTGTTGCTCACTTGGTTACAGAGGGGCTTTGTTCACGGCACGCTCTCCTGTCCCTGTTTCCCCCCTGACCCCCGTGTACTGTTCGTTATCTTTATCACACAGCCAGGCAGGACGTTTCCTGTGGATCCACCTCCTCCCTTCGATTCCACATGTTCCCTGCTCATTTGAATAAGTGCCTTAATTATTACTGTGCCATGCTTTTGACCCCGCCACAGTACTGGCAACACCCTGGCCCGTCCGTCTCTAACACTCCGGTAATGAGGCTAAAGCTGTGTGCCAAGCAGCGAGCGTGCCATCTTTCTATTTTTTGCTCAGGCAGGCAGGGAGGTTGTCCCTCAGCGAGTCTGAGCTGTCGCAGTGCTCGGTTGATGCCTTCAAAGGCACAACGGGCCTATTGGCCCACCGGCGTCATACCTGGTGCCACCAGAGGGCCGTTGTTCTGAAGTGAGGAAGTACTTCGAGAAAGGAAAATTCTTCAGAAAACCTCAAATTCCAGGCTCTAGCTTGTTTACATCAAAGCTGGCCGTCCATGTGGGTCTTCTAATAAAGGATTATCATGTTAGCAATAACACTGGTGACTGAAGCGGAAGCTCCCGTGCGGATATCATGACGAACGAGCAAGAACGGTTGTAAACAACAGTTTTCTACTGTTTCCATTTATTTATGCTAAATGTCTGCGGTAGACCACAGGTGTCAAACTCAAGGCCCGGGGGCCAGATACGGCCCACCACATCATTATATGTGGCCTGCGAAGACAAATTGTGCATCAAATTCGTGTGTCATGACTAGAATTGCAAATTGTCTTCACTTTGAATATCTTTTTTTTTTAAATATTTGACCAGTTTTTACTTTTCTGATTTGAAAACGAGTTATTTGTCAGTTTGTTTTGTACCTTTTACTGTATATAATATGAGGTGCTCATACATTTATTTGGGTTGACAGTCATAATGGCCCTCCGAAAGAAGCGATGACTACAATGCGGCCCGTGAGAAAAATTTGTTTGACACCCCTGCCGTAGACGCTCTTCACTGCTCCCTTATCGTCTGGGACAATATCAACTACACTTTGCCGCAAGCCACGGAGACTACGAAAGACTACGAAAGTGGTGCCGGCCAGGCTCCGCACGTCTCGTTTCCACGTGGAACACGCAAGCGTCAAGCATAAGCCAAGCTTAAGGAGGCAATGTGTTCGTTGTCCGCCTCAACACCATTGTAGCTAATTGAGGCCATCGAAGCTGACAGCGTTTGTCGGAGTGCAAAGCAAGTGAGACCTCTCACGCACGCACCAACGCTTTGCTCATTTTCTACGACACGCATGTTGTCAGTTCGGCCGCCGGTGCTCAAAGAGACACCCTTCAAGGTGGCGGAGGACCGTGCCTCGCTTTGTGACAAGAGATTCTCCCATTCATTGTCCTCCTGTCTGAGTGGATCTCCCTCGCCTTCAATCCCGTTTTTATTCATGCTCCTCCAATCCCCCCCCCCCTTCTCAGGGCCAATCGGCTATTCTTTGTCATTCATTCCCGTCCCGGTTTAATCTCATTGTATCAGCCTCCCGCCTCGGTTGTTCCTTCGGTGAGACAATGCTTCTCCGAGGCCATAGGGGTGCGTGAGTCGTGGCTACAATCCTAATCCTTTAACACTTCCGCGAGTAGACACGTTGCACGATGAGGGGAGGGGAGAGGAAGTCACTGAGAGCAGTTTTAATTCGCTTAATTGAAAGTTTGACAAGCGAGGGTGGCGCAAATTGAGTCCAACGGCAAAGCGTCCAAGCCCACGCATTTGGAGTGTGTGTTATTTACGTGCACGCAATACTAAAAGGAAAAACAAAGACAATCCAACATGGCTGCTGTTTGCAGACTTTCCAATCACAGTGAAACTTGGTAAATGCCGAACAATGGGCCTGTGCACGGGAAGTAGCTCAGGAAACTGAGACATGTCGAAATTAGAACAGGAGGGAGTTTTCTGCATGAGTCATGTCGAGAACCAATGAGATCCAAGGTTGTGTGAAAAATGGACAAGTTTTTCAGCATCACATTAAACTTTTTTAGAAGCCTTAATGCGAAGCAAGTTCTCTTGAGACTCATCTCATATTTATGTACTTTCAAAAAAAAAAAAAAAAAACCCCACATGGCTCATCCTTAATTTGCTGACCTACGGGACAGCAGCTTTCATGCAGCAGCACTTTAATGTCTTCTTCTAACCAGCTTCCCCCTTCAGGTGACCTTCACCCATATTCAACCTGTAAAATTGACCATAATCGGACTGCTCAATTAATCGTCACGCAGGAGAGCCTGCAGCTCCTTCCCTTCCCTGTGGCGGAGAAAGCAAACATCTTTGGTGCCAATGTCATGCTAACGGCTTCCTTTGAGCAAGTTAATCTGGACAAGATGCTGCACTGAGCTCTGCGAGGTGTTGGGCGCCCTTATCCTAACCTGTGCTTAAGTAGACATATGGCCGGCGGCTGCTCCTTAACCCAGCCGGATTAAAGTGGACAAGGGAGTACAGTAATCCCGCCTTCACATCTCCCTAAAGCAACACTAGCCGACAGCGGCATTAAGTATTCTCCTCGTGCAGTTGCCGGGCAAGGTGGCGCACATTACCCAATTCACCTTGCCCCCTAATGGATGACGAGCAATATTGCATTGTGCACTCTCCGTTTGTCTCCTTGTTAACTCACCTTGTTCTTCTCTCTACCACCTCCAGGTTGCCCCTCCCTTCCTGTCACCGTATCAACCAACAAACAAAAGGTGGAGGTGCACGAGTTCTCAGGTGAGGCTGCCCATCTTGACTTGATGCTTCCTTGACAGGATACAGCTTTAAATAGATTTTTTTTTTTTTTTTACTGTGACTGGTGCAATAAATATCTCATCACCTGCCTATTTTAGATGCGGTGCTGTCCTGCATGTTCCGAACAGAGCGGGACCAGAACCCACGAATCGAGTGGAAGAAGAAGGGCAAAGATGTTTCTTTTGTATACTTTGACGGACACTTTCGAGGTGAGAAGGCGCCCGTTGCTTTTTACGGCTCGGTGGTGACACACGGGATGTTTGCTTTAATCAGTTTGGTGACCCTGCTGGGAGGAGTTCACGACCCTCGTAATGGGAGTGATGTTTCAAACTCTGAGTTCTCACCTGTGCCGAGGCATGCGTGTCCTACCCTTGCTCCATCCTCATTAAGGATAGAAAAGCAGATTTAAGGAGGGGGGTGGTGTGGGGGAGCGTGACAATAATAAATCATGGCCATCACCTGGCCTCATTCTAATTCAGTTAATCTGAGAGAGAGTTATGCTTCTTCCATTGTCCATTAATTTTAGCTGCTGGCTTCATCTCACATGCTAATCCACTGATTTAAGGAGTCCAAGTTGCTTGTCATTTATTCTTCTCCAGTAACACCAGTGGTGGGCAAAGTATGGTTTGTGGGCTATATATTCTTTCATCTGGCCCACAGAGTTTATGTTTATGTATAAATAAGTAAATAACCAAATAAATAGATAGACAAATAAATAAATGAATAAATAAATGAATACATAAATAAATAAATACATGGATAGACAGATAAATGAATAAATGAATAAATAAATACATGGATAGACCAATAAATAAATGAATAAATAAATGGATAGAGAAATAAATAAATAAATAAATAAATAAATAAATAATGGATGGCTAGATAGATAGATAGATAGATAGATAGATAGATAGATAGATAGATAGATAGATAGATAGATAGATAGATAGATAGATAGATAGATAGATAGATAGATAGATAGATAGATAGATAGATAGATAGATAGATAGATAGATAGATAGATAGATAGATAGATAGATAGATAGATAGATAGATAGATAGATAGATAGATAGATAGATCACATGTGGCTCATGCCCACTCCACTGTACATGTACTGTAACTATAACTCTACGTGTACTCAGGTCCATTCGAGGGACGGGCGAGCATCGAGGGTGCCACAGTGACGTTGCGCAGGGTGACCCAGGAGGATGCCGGCGAGTACCGTTGTGAGATCAGCGCTCCTTTTGATTCTGTGAATTTGGGCGAAACCAACATCACACTCAAAGTCTTAGGTATGAACCATTTAAAAGTTAGCATTGAAAGGTTGATGGGAATGGCTCGTACATTGCGCTCACACCCTTCCCCCAGTGCCCCCCAACACCCCGTCCTGTGAAATCCCGAGTTCAGCCGTGACGGGTTCTGCTGTGCAGCTGCGCTGTAGAGACCTCCAGAGCATCCCGCCCGCTACATATGCCTGGTACAAGGACAATCAGCTGATGATCGCCCCTCGCCATGCCAATGCCACCTATCTTATCAACACACACACTGGAGTGCTGGTGCGTGAGCAGATTTGATTGTGTCCTTGGAAATACAACAACTGCCATTGAACGCCACAATAGATAACCATTGTTGTTTGATAGCAGGACCACAGTGATGCTCTAGGACACGTCAGATGTTCATTTATCAGTCTTCAGTCTCCTCTCTGTCTGGTGTGCAGGAGTTCAAAGCTGTGGCTAAAGAGGACAGTGGCCAGTACAGCTGCCGGGCTTCCAACGGGGTGGGAAAGCCCACCAAGTGTGAGGGCAGGCACATGACGATAGGTGTGTGTGTATGTGTGTGTGTCTAGCTGTGTGTTTGCACCCACACCTTTCAGCACAGGACAAAATCAGAAGGGCAGTGGAGAGGAAAAGCCCGCAAACATTGTTGGCCACGCTTCTAAAATATTAAAAAGCGCTCACTTTTATCAACTAGCTAGTAGTATGAAACACTGAATAGAACGAGGTCCAATTTTATGCTATAAGACGCACGTCAGACTGATGTTTCAACTTTAAAAACTGAAGATGTTTGTGTTTTCCTTCCAGAGGATGTCAACATCACAGCGGTGGTGGTGGCAGTGGTTGTGGTCTGTCTGGCGTTGCTGGTCTGCGGATGCGGGGGGTTCCTGATGCACCGCAACGGCTTCTTCACCCGTGAGTTTGTCTGGTTTTTGCGCCGTCATTTATTCCAGGCTCTCGTTTTGCTCGTTCGGCCGGTGCATTTATTATTTGGGGAGCCTGTTTTTTTTCTTCTGGATAATAAGTGATGTCCACTCTTGTTTTCCATTCCACGATTGTGTCGGATCATCCGCCAGCAGGACACAGAGGAAGGTAAGAGCTCTGTGATTGCATTAACATTGACGTGAGCAAACACGGCCTACGATCGTAAACAGAGGATTGAAGGGAAGTAAGAGTGGGGAGGGGGGGGGGGGTTGACTTTAGCTTGTTGTCGCCCTTAGACGCTCGTCTGCGTGCTGAGTCAGGCCTGAGCAGAGTGACAGCTGTGCCTGTGCGTGTGTCTATATGTGTGTATTTATGAGCGGCTTGCTTTCTGCTGGCCCACTGGCGCAGACAAATGTAAATATCTGCAGTTCATCCGGTGAAAGTGTCAAAACTTTTGCTCGGCAGACAAGCTGAGCCTAGAGCAACAATCGGCACGACTTCATCGCAGAATAATTAGCGAGTCTTTATCGGCAAAATGATCTAAGATCACTGCAGCCTTTTTATTTGATTGGACTTGAGATTGATTATTTAAAACGTTGCTATCGCAACACACAGTGAAAGGATGCTCTTATACAGTGAAAGGCCTGGCTGACCATAGAAGCAGAAATGCACGCCCTGGTGTGACTGGCCCATCTCGCTTGACTTTATTCGATTAGTCGCTTGTTACTGCGCAGCATTTGACGGAGAGAGGCAGCGCTGATGCGAGAGCTCTTTGTCTTGGTTAGAGTCTAATGCTTACCCCACTGAGCTAACTGGAGCTGTCAGTGTCAACTTCCTATTTATAGACCGACTTCTTCACAAAGACTCCAAGACAATGCAACACAATTTCCGACGCACGATTGAATAGGGCAGAGAAGCGGCTCGATTATGTAGTTTGATTTTTCAAATGAATGCTGAGTGGAATGAATTAAACATTAGTCCATCACAAAGGGCGTTCTTAAAGTCCCCTCACACAGCAATGTTTTGAGAAACCAAGACAGACAATGCTAGTAGCTCTAAACTAGAGCCTTGGGTAACACCAAAGCAAGATCTGAGGAAAAAAAAAAAGGAGACAGTCCAACTAAAAAGCATTCATAGGTTGGATTGCTGCATGTGAATGGCTCATCACTCGACCACTTCACCTTTGCATCTCCATTGGCGCTGCCGCATCATGAGTGGCTGCATGGGCTGCACGTGCGGCTAATGATCTCAAATCGCATGGTGTGCGGTGCCAGTCCCAAATCAGGCCCTCAAATCATCACCCTGAACCCAACAGGTCATTTTGGATCTCCGAGTGTCACGGTGCCGCTCACATCAGCAGCCAAAACCTGAACAGAACTGAGGACACGTGAGTGTAACGTTGAGGGGCGTGATAGAAATTGAAACCGATAGATATGCATTATTGTGCAGGACAAGTTATGAGTTAGGATAAGGTAGACTGACATCAAGGTTCTTCTCGTCAAACGGTCCAAAGTGATCATAATCATCTTTGTCTTTCAGGTCCAATGTGAACTATATCCCTCCGCCGCAAGAAGTAAGTTTTCTTTTCTCGATATAAAAAAAAGAGAGAAAAAATATGGAATCACTTAATTCTGAGAAAACAATTACAGAAGCAAAGTTTCCCCCTCCAAACTAGTTAGACTTTAGTTTTGTGTTATGTCTGCTTTTCTCCCTACTTACAAATTTAAACAACTGAATGAACATCCTGGTGATTCCATTATTTTTTGCCAGGGGATTTAAACAGTGTGTTTTCTTTTTTTTTGGGGGGGGGGGGGTGAGTACCAGTTCATGGTCCACTCCGCCTGCTGCTCGAAGACAGCTGGATTAAGGTCCAGCATGCCTGCGACTTTACTCGGCAGGAAAATACAATCCATTGTTTTACAGTATATGTTTCTCTTAACACGCCTTACACTAGAGTAGGATATTAGTTCACCAACATGAATGCGTTTTCCAAATTTAATCAAAGAAAAGCTCAAATCCGTCCTCATTATAGAGATGTGTGGACTCCATTTTACTCACTTCAAAGGAGACCAGAAAACATTTTAACCAGAGCTAAATGAGTCATATTTATGCTGTTAATGTAATGAGGAGAATTGAAAAAAATAAAAGAAATCATAGCAGGTCACATTATTTGACAAGAGCATGCACGCACAAACGGACAAATAAATGTTTGAGCTATTGTTGTGTTTCAAATCCTCTTTTCTGTCTGTGTCAGCCGCAGGATTTCAAACACACGCAGTCATTCATGCTCTGAGAAGCTGGCCTTCCTCTTGACAAGACATCAATTACCCTGTTGATAAGGTGCCAACATTGAATTCATTCTCAGCCTTGCAGACTCCGAATGGGCTTTTCATCTTCCAATTATATGCTCTTTTTTTAATAACTATTGTTTTGGTGCGGCGCTGATGGGCCAATTTGACATTTGCAGGGCTTTACTCTTGCTTTGTTGTGTGCATGGCCTGTTCGGTTTCGCCTAATGTGGACTTCCAGTACGTACATATAATGTACTTTGATGTCGCTCTGCTACCCCCTGGTGGCCAATATTAGAACTGGACCTCCCCCATCCTTCTCCTGAGATTCGGTTTCTACCAATCGGTTTAATTGCCTATGTTTTCGTTTACCAAAGACCGGCTTCCCTTGAGGAATTCTGTTGCAACAGTCTTCTGAAGATAATGCTCCATTGCAATGTCAATCTTTTGAAACAAACAAAAATATATATACCATTTACCTCAGTATTGCTCCGCACGCCATTCTGTAACATTAGGCCTCATGTCCACCGTGTTAATAGTTACAACACATAAAAAAAATATATACAGCCCAGGAAAATAAGTCACTCCAGTCATTTATAAAGACCAATCCCATTCCATCCTGATGTGCCTGCATGGTCTTTTAATATACAGTATATACAATATATACCTTGTGCCTTTTTTATTTGTCTTTATCAATGGATACTTTTTTGTAAGAAAAAACTTGCCTTACTTTTCTGTCTTTATATTTTTTGTGCCACTGTTAATCAAAAGCTGTGTCTGTTTTGGGACAGTGTGAATGGATTGTTGTTTTATTTGAATGTTGTCACAGTAATTAAAAAAAGGTTTTCTATTTAAATTGTGTTTTTTGCACAGAGCGACAAACTGTGTAATCCTGGGTTTGTTTATTAGTATCCCAACACACGATGATAAATAATATATTAAAATGCTGACTAGCTTGATGCACCACAGGTTAAGTTAAAGCCTACATTCCACTGGAAAATGTCATTATCCCTTTTATTTTTATTATTTTGTGGATCACACTTTCCACAGATCACAGCAACCTTTTGTTTGGTGCGTCTCCAGGGCTTGACATTAAAGCTGCACAGAAAGGTAACAGGTCAGATGGAAATATGGCCCCATGCGACACAAGTCTGAGCTGCAATTATTCATCCTGGAGAGGACAAAATGCATTTCAGAGCCTAAAGTGATGTCATTTCAGAACGATTCAATGTGACAGCAGACGCTCAACTAGGTCAGTTGACATTTGGCTTGCTCGCAGTTATCAGCGAGTTTGCACACATAGTATTACAACAAGCTATTACTTCACTCCATAATCTATAAAAAATATTCAGATAAACATAGTGGGTTTAATTTGATCCTATTCCAGTTTAAGAGCAGCAGGTCCGACTGCTTAAGTGCAAGAAGGGAAAGACATTTTACCCTATTAACAAGGGAAGTTTCAGTTCTATTGTAATAAAATTATAGATGTATTCTTAAATAGTTCTATATGACACTGAATAATGTGTCCATGCATATGATATTTGGAGAGAGATGTAGCAATGCATTATTATCACACATTTAGAGTTTGTCATTACAAACAACTCCATGAAAACTGAAAGATTCAATCATCTTAGATCTTTTTATTATTAAATATAACACACTGCCGATTTACAAGATGAATAGCATTCACTTGGCCACTTCCTCAAGCTTGGGGTCTATGGAGGGTGGTGGGAAGAAAAGCAGAAAAAAAAACATTAGTGCAAAGTAGACAAGGTGGATTGATCTGCCTGACAAAAGAAATGTGGTATGAAGAGGAAAAGGATGGAACACTGAAGTGCATAGATAAAATGCGCCCGAAACAACTTGAAGTCTAAAGATATCTTGCTTGAATGGCGTCACAACTCTTGAGTATTTTTAGATGGAGATAAATCAGGGCACAAAAAAGAATGGTTGAAAATATCCTAAAAAAACAAAACAAAGAAAGGACAAGAGTGAAAATGGAAACAGGCAAAATCTCACCTTGGAATTTGAAATCCGGGAATTTAGTGAGGTCTCCCCCACCGTATAGCCTCTCCAGTTTGGAAACCTCTTCACTCATGACCTTTTGATAAGCAGGTCCTCCATCCACAATTCCACCAGCAGCCCTGGAGGAGCCACAGCATCAAAAGTTGGAAAGAGATGAGCAGAGAATGATAAGGGGGAATGAAATTTCTTGAATACAAAATTTGAGATCGGGCTACTTCAATCGGTAGCTTCCATCAACATTTACGTTCAAACGTGACTCATTAATTACGCTGCAAGGTTCAAGTGACACAATTAAGATACTTTTGTGACACAATTGAACAAAATGTGGAACTGTGCACTTGGACCTGCAGCGTAACATCATTTGAAAAGCAAGTTGTCTTTCGCCTATCAATGACTAACTTGCTCTTGGTGTTGTAGTCGCGAATCTTGTCCAGGAACAGTTTTTGCACGGGGTCCAGCTCTTTGGCCCGGTTCATCACAACAGCGGAGAGGCCAATGTTCCTGCGCAGGGTCTGACTGACAGCAGAACGCAGCATGGAGGACAGCTGGAGCAAACCATGGAGCGCCATCTGAAGGCGGACACAACATAAAGCGTTACGAAAAACCTCAATTGGTGACAGATATTAATTCTAACTACGCTAAATTTTTAAGAGCAGAAGTTCAGTCACGGAGAAGCAAACGGAATGCATTTGCAAAGCATTAGAATGTACAGTATGTACGTAACATAGACAACAATGCACAATCCTTATATTAAAAAAACTACAATGTCATTAATGGTCCATCAGCGTCAAGACCGGTTACCATCACAGTTTATTCTTTAAATTTACAATAATAGCCATTCGACAATACAAGGTCGTTGGAGTTTGGCTAAAGGCTAGTTAGCTTTAGCTTGGCTTAAGCTCACGTATTTCAATGACTTTTTTTGCGAGCCACACTAACGCCGGGCTTTGTAAAAACACAAAAACTCCAATTGACCTCATATCCAGCATTAGTGGTCCCGTTAAACATTTAATGCCATTAATGAACAAAAACACTCACCTTGGATTTGACACTAGCGATCCAGCAGGCGAAATGTGGAAGACCGCGCGCGGTGGATTGTGGGACATCGATTGTGGGCTGGACCTGTTTATTCAGCTTTCAAATAAATACGTGCACAAAGCACAGATAAATGTCCTTATTGTGGAAATTATTGCTAGACATACAGAATGTACATGAATTAATATATCTAGAGTACGGGTAATACTGATATGAATTTAGTATTCAAATGAGGAAGATGCAAAATAGGGCACGCGGGCCGAATACGGGCCTCAGGGTTTTTTAATCGGTCCGTTGATCTTCATCTTAAAAAACAACAATCATACAATCGCCATGTCCACCTTGCAATTCCAGCGATTCTCCGTTTTATATAAAAAATAATTTTTATTTATTTATTTTTTATATAAAATGGAGAATCGCTGGAATTGCAAGGTGGACATGGTGATTGTATGATTGTTGTTTTTTTAAGATATATATATCTTATATATATATATATATATATATATACTCTGAGTCTTGATTAAATCTGGCTAATGTGAGTTAGCAGTTAATATAAGTTAATATAATTTGTCATTTGTCCAGGTCTCTTTTAGACCTACAAGAGACAATGTCATTTTATTTTATGTGCCAGTATTTTACAGATATACAGCTTAACCTAGTACTCATACGGTACGATGATAATTATTCACACAGACACTACTAAGGTCATTTTAGAATTTCCAGTAAACCACACATTGATGTTTTTGTACTAGAGGAGGACTGAGGAGTATTATACCCAGTATCCAAAATTTGGACAGGTAGAAAACAATGAAACTCCAACCAGAAAGAGTGAAACACAAACTTACCTGAGCAGCAGAAAATCCACAGATTTAGTCACCGCACTTCATTACAAACATCAAACTCATTAAAACCATTTAGGGGAAAGCACACACACACACACACACAGCATCTGTAGGTACATTCAAAACTTTATTATGGAATAGGGTGTAGAAAGCGTTTTCCCCAGTCAATGCAAATGGCCTGCAGAATATTACAGAGTGAACAAATGCAATCAACAACAAAATCCTGCATCCTCCTCTTTACAACCCTCCGTCATGCTTCTTCTGAGCACTTGTGTGAAAGCATGCCAACAAATTTGTTGCCAAAGATAAATTCAATGACCATTCATAAGTATTTGAAATGTTTAACAGAACTCGAGGTCCCACTTTAACCTCAATGTAATAATAGGATGCTATAAGCCTTTGGAAAGTGCTGTCTGTTTTTGTGAGCGTTGCTTATCATGAGAATCAAATGAATGTTGGAGCTATGCCTTCATAACGTCTCTGCCAGCTCCAGCACAATGATCAACAAACAGACAGCAGATAACTCAAAATGTGCATGGATGGTATAGAGAGGTGAGCAGTATGCCTGAAGAGAAACAAAAGCAAAGGAGCGAGGCGAGGGGGATTGTGAGGGGGTGGGGGGTAGCAAAAAATGTAAAACCCATTATAAATACAGACTGCCTGCCAGCTTGGCTATCCATCCAGAACTGGAAGTCATTTCCTTTCTACCTCACTCACTCATGTTTCCCCTCCTTGCCATACGGGCTACACCTGGCCTATCAGCAGACAGAAAAAAAATTTGCTCAAGCACAATTGGATAAAATGCCAGTTCAAAGACAGCTAAAACACTAGACTGAAGATGACAAAACTCACACACGAAGTCCTAAACCATCTTTTGCTAGATTCCTGTCAACCATCACCCATTTAAGATACCTTGCAGTAAAAAAAATCCAGTCAAAGCAAAAAATTAAAACATTGGAATTTTTGACGATACAATATATACTTGAAGTAAAAGAAAATAATATGCAGATGAAGCCAGCTCCTCCTTTTCCTTCAGGAAAACTGAGAATGTTTAAGAAAAAATGAAACCGACAAAGAAACACACTCAAAATCCAAAAGTCACAGATCAGTTAGAAGTGTGTATTAGATTTCAAAGCAGAGCCTGTTGATCTAGACATATATGTTTTTCATCATAGTTTGAAGTCACGCGATCACGAGAGGATACGAAATGTACAATCTTGCTAGCATAATCTATAAGTGAGAGACGTTCGAGAGAGCAGTGTTAAGATCTCTTTTTTTCTTTCAAAATTTTGTTGTCATTTTTTTTTGTCATGCACTACATAGGAACGACTACAACGTCAGCATTACTTCAGTACATCACACACAAGTTTAAAAAAATGACTTTACATCTTTTTTTTTACTCTGTTTTCTTTCTTTTTTTGAAAAAAAAAAAAAGAACCCATAGAGAAAACTAAAATAAAAACAGCTCATTCAGAATACATATAATAACTAGCATCATCATCAACATGGTCATGATCAACTCCATATATTTAGCCTTTAGAGCCTTGTGTGACCTAACACAGCCCAGCTGTCATAAGAATACACAAAAGAGGAACGAGGGAGATTTGGGGGTGGTGGTTGATTGGGTTTAGGTAGATTACAGTAGTTATTCTCCAGTGTAGAGAGTAGAGTGCAGCAGTGGTGCATGAAAGAGGGGAAAAAATAGACTGAACATTTCTGGGAAAATGCAGATTAACTTCAAACTAATTTGATATGAATTCTCTTTAAATTTTGCGTACATGAGGTCCATGCAACCCATCATATCCTGCTGATCAGAGGCCAGATTTGGATGCTCAAACCTAAATTTGCTTCAAGCAAAAAAACAAAAAAAACACATTGGCCTCAGATCAGTATCGAGAGAGCAGGCTTCTTCCATTAATGGTGGGTTTGCTTGCACTACTCCCTTACATCAGCAGGCCCAAATCGAGCAACATAAAAACTCTCTAAGTCAAAGGCGTGTCACTCTAATAAAGTGAACAAACATGGTGCAAATTAACTCGGCCGCAATATCCGCCAAGGCAGTAGCGGAAGAAACCTGGGCTTCAAAAACTCCATTTACATATACTCAGTCACTGGTTGGTTCATGCCACACTGCTGACGTCACTCTATTCTGGGAAGGAGGGGGGGGGGGGGGGGGGGGTTAAGGTGTGGAATGAGATGTCAGTGTGTGTGTGTGTGTGTGTGTGTATGACATCCCCCTCAGTTCTGCATCTGTTCAAAGAACTTGTAGGTTGGGTTCTCATAGCCATTCTGCTGCATTTTCGACAGGTGGCGCTCTTCAGGCGTCACAGCAGCGTCCACCTGGAGCAGAGATGCCAGGTTACACACACAATATACATTTAGGGACCATAATAGCTTGCCCATCACCCGCCCCAATATATGCGACAGCTGCTTCTGACCTCGATGACTCCGTGATGGATGGAGGTGTACTGCTTCTTCCGGAGCATCACCAAAGTGATGACGATCACGGTCGCTATGACAACACCGCCAACCATGAGGCCAATGATGGCACCCTTGTTGGAGCCTACATCCTCGGCAAAGAAGACCTGACGGAGAGAAACTTGTCATGTGATGCATTTACCAGCTGGACTTGTGTTTTGTGAGGTGTTAGATAATTAGCATCTTAACATGGTAATTTTTCATTGATATGAACGATTTTTTCTCGGATATCAAATTAAAGAGATGATTGACAGAATGAATTTCACAGTCTCATGGTGTACTGTACAAACAATAAAATTCTGGTGTGAAGACTGAGGGCTTTCCACTCCACACAATTGTATCTAAGGATACCCATTTCCATGGCAACTACCACTGACATTTACCAGAACACAGCTGAGTCAGGTGGGTGCGGGTTTGCTGAGAGAGGCAAAGGCCAATCTTGCAAGTGCCAGTGAATGCATCTTTTCACTTCGGTCCCTTTGTTTCCATCAATTCGTTTACAAGTATAAGCATAAGGGTGCCTTTCAAATGAGATTTGCAAAAGTGCATCATGAGTGTGTGTGTCAGAGGGCTCATGTTTGTTTACCAGTTTCTGGTGGTGAACTTCATATTCAGTACTCTGCCTATCCCCCTTCTCCATTCGGAGCTCAGGAATAGCATCCATCTTCATCCCGGTCACTGGCAAAAGATACCAAGATACGTTACAAAACTTGTAAGTCAATCCCCAAATTTTAATTTCTTCTTTATTGTATGTGCCCCACTAGTCTAGACACGGCATTGTGATCAATATCACATTTGTGGAATATGAGTTAAGCAGCAAGATTCAATTGGTTTTGTCCATCCCAGGGGGTGGCCATTTTGCCACTGTTGACTGAAAATGAGATCACAGTTGCCAGGTCTCAGGTCACAACCAATCACAGCTCAGCTTCAGAAAACTTTTTTAATTTTAGAAATTAAAAACCTAGCATTGGAAAAGAGTTTAAGACTTCCACTGTACTAGCTGAACATGCAAGAATGAGAGCATCCTATACACACTAACAGCAATACTGCTATATGAACCTCATAAAACAAAGCAGTTTTTAAAATTTCAATCGACTAGTAATTATATACTTGTATATTGAACTGAAGTCATTTATTATCTTTAGTGTTTTTCAAATTTCAACAAGAGCCAAATTGTTTATCAAGCCCACTGGTAATTCTCAGGCCCACCTGGCCGTGTGGGGACTCCTCTTTCAAGACTGGGGCGGGAGTCCACCGGTTCAACTGGAAGGAGGAAGACAACACTTGAGTTACATTACCATGACTATCACAGATGACCACATGTTGTACTAAATCACCTTGGTTGTCAGTGTTGGGCTGGTTGAAGCTCTCGGGATGGATAAAGCCAACTCCTCCCAAGCCAAGTGTGTCCTCCTGATTCAGCAGCTCGGTTTGGCCATCTCCCAGCTCCTGGTCGGGCATCAGTGCATCGTTACCGTAGCTCACCCTCACGTCAGTCTGCAGATTGGCCAGTTGTTGGGCCATCTCGGCCTGTTCCCTCTGCAAGAGTTCTGATGGGAGGAAAAATAACAAGCGGATAGGTCAAGGTTGAGAGTCTTCTGGAATATTATCTCACAAAATAAATAGAACTGATGCACACGAGTGATTCTGTTCCAGTTAAATGATCCCAAGAATATATTTTTGCAAGATTTATTGCTTAATCATCTTGCTAATGTTTGAGTACATTATCCACAGTTGAGTACGGACTGCCACAGTCTCAGAGACAGATGGTTGTGTGACGCATGTAACTCCAATAAGGTTGGTGGGGGCGTAAGGGATGGAAGGCAGATTTATCTTCCCAACAAACAATTTAATTTGGATGTACTGAAGAACTGGGTCAAATAGCTGCAATGTCCTTATCAAAAAAAAAAAAAGGGGGGGTTGCATGGAATTTAGTGCTTTCAATCGCACCGTTTCATGTAACACAATCAGCATGACATCTCACAAGGTTTGGAATCAGTCAGCAAAACAAACCAGATGATTGCACAACAACTTAAATGTCACATTTTCATCATAACACAATAGGGAGTGAAACGTGTAAAACGTACCAACTTGGTCCTGGATGTCATCAGCCACACCAGGCACCTTGTAGAGAAGTCCCAATGACTGGTTCATGCGTTCTTCAATGACACGCAAGTGGGTCAGAACCTGCAGCATCACACACACACATTTAAAGTGCATTAAATACAGTGTTTCCTAACCTTTATTGAGTCACGACCCTTAAATGTCACCAAATGTTTAAATATTGAAATAATGATGACCTCATCTCATTTAATTCAATGTGATAATTTTGTGTGTGATACCTGAGGCCTGATTTGCGCCGCCTTCTTTGGGTCCACCATACGGACATGCTCAAAATGTTTAAGGGTGTGTTGTCTGTCCTTTTGCTCGGCACGCACGTACTTCTTCAACAGGCTGAAGACATGACGAGGCTGCGATAGGCAAAAGTCGACAGCTAGGCTCAGATTGGAAACGCATTGGCTGAAACTAGAATTTATCAAGTGTGAAATTGAAATTGAGGCTTCTAAATCGGTTACAAAGCTTTTCCATTAGCGCGTTAGCCTTGACATGGTCTCAGTGCTTCAGAAGATAGAGGGAAAACAGCAATTGAGGACAATAAACAAAGCAGACTTGGCCGCACATGATTTTCCTTTATAAGTCGACAGTGCAAAAATACTGTTTGAGACTGTTAAAAGAAAAAAATAACAGTGACACAGGTTAGGAGAACAGAAACGAAACGTGGCATTTCAAATAGACCATTTATGTGTCTATGTGTGTGTGCGTGCGTGTGTGTGTGTGCTTGCTGTGTACCCTTGGGGGGTCCTGCTGCAGAGCTGTCAGGTAGCTCTCGAGAGCCAGGCGGCGGCGGTCGTTGTGAAGAGCTTCCACTCGGGCCATGTGAGTCTCCACCAGCTGCTGCCGTTCACTGGCAGCTTCCTGCTCCAATGTCTCGACCTTCTCTTGGAAACGCTAAAATGCATGGCGGAAACCCTTAGGTCAAGAATAGCCCCGAGCCAGCGTTTTTAAATGTTCCAAATGTGCAAGATGTTACCTGGATGACTGCCTTCTTGTCTGCACGTGGAAGGTTCTTTGCTTCCCTCTCAGCCTCTTCCCACTCTCTCATCACCTGAGCGCAAGTAGAAAGCGACATCATGTATGTACATCAAAAGTGGAATTTGCAATTAATTGTGTGTTTTGTGAAAGATGCTGCCACTAAGCACAAAGATATGACCCCCCGCCCCCTCAAGTCGTTGCTGCACCACTCCTTTCCCTTCCATGATCTCACCTTTTGGAACCAAAATGTTTTGGATGAAAAAAGTAATGGAAAAACTGTGCTGCAATTATAGGGCATTCAAGAAAAGTGGAAAACAAAACAAAGCAGAATAATATTGTACTAAAAGCATTAGTAAGGATCTCTCAGGAGTCACAAAATTACACAAATGTTCCACTTCTCGTTGCGACTACAGAGATGATATCATCTCTTTTCTGCTGCATCCCCTCTGACTCGCTTAGGCCTCTACCCGACACACAGCATTGTCTGTGAAGGGGAACTCAACTGTGCTAAACCTGATGATGCAGGACCCGAAGGCAGCCAAGCAAAAAACAAACGCTCGGAACAAACTCCAGCAGAAGGTAATGTCATTCAAAGCTCAGCTTAAGGTGTTCTCAAGCGCAGCTTTGAAGCTGCTACTGTGCAGTGTGCGCCATCTGCTGCAAATCACTTCATTAAGGAATCCAATTAAAATAATAAAGTCAAATAAATAATCTGTTGGGGCATTCCACCGGGGGAGGATTAACAGAGGCACAATCCATTTTCCGCCCTCAATTTCCTATTAAAAAATAAAGCACTGTTCATTTGAAATCACACTTGTTAGTATACTTTCTTGACTCTTCTAACAAAGTAGTGACTAAATATGAAATTATGCAAAAATGCCACCATCCATATTTTAGGCCTACCTGGGACATCCTTTCACGGTGTTTAGCTTCCAAGCTTTCTTTAGCTTTCTGGAAATGGGTGTGCTCATTTTCATCAGCAGGTGTCTCCAGGTAGTGGTCCACAGCGTCAGGGGAGCCGGGCGTGGCTGTGGGGACTATGTCAACGAGAGGAAATGGGGGGAAGATGGGATTACAAGTTAAGCATTCATGTATTGTCACATTTGGTTGATAGAGGACATGGAGCTCAAAATAGGTCAGGAGAGGAAGAAAACAAGCCAGCAAGTGGGAACCTGAATAGTTGAAAAGGAAGTAAGCACCTCACGTCAGCCATCATCTTTTGTATGACAAATGTAAAAAGCCCCTCCCAAGTACAAAGCTTCAGATAGCAGGGGGAAGTTTCTCTCATCCGAATGCACTGAGCTCTAATTAATCCCACAGCCTTGACCGTTAACTTCTTGCCAAGACACATGCACGGTGTGAAAGCTGAATTACTGGTAATCAGCAGGGTTGATTATCTTTAGTAAGACCAATCAAAAGATGGATGCTGTGTGTGTAGGCATGAAGGTCAGACAGACATCTATTACGATGGATTATGAAAGTCAAGTGAAAGTGCAAGGCAAGACGCAAGAAAAACAATTATAAAATGTTAGTCACGTTGAAGAACAGTTAAATCGCCGGTAAAAGCAAAGAAAATAAAAAAACTCCATGAAAAAAAATTCGCCGGCACATTCGTGGCAAGCCGCAACAATTCGGGACACGTTTAGACTCTTGGCGAAGGCAGAGGTGCATCCGTGTGAATATTAGTATTAATAGGTTGCGGCAGTAAACTCACTTTGTCTAAACCCACAACTCATTCATTTACTGTCATGAAAATAAAGTTAGAGGCAGACGGAGGCAGTGGGACTGATTTTGCAAACTGGTGATAGACCGAGATGATTTTTTTCAGGGCAGATACTGATATGGATTATTAGAGGTTAAGGAGGCCAATAACCAATATTTTAAAACGGTAACTATTGTATTGTATTGTATTGTATTGTATTGTATTGTATTGTATTGTATGGTATTGTATTGTATTGTATTGTATTGTATTGTATTGTATTGTATTGTATTGAAATTTGGAACGAAAGGTGCTAAAATTCAAAAACAAAAAGTGCAGGGAATTCCAAAGTTCAACAGCACCTCTTATAAGGTTCAATGTAAATTTAGCTCCCTGAAGTTTTATGACGTAAATATAATTTTAATGTTAAACTTTAAAAACAACCTTTGTGCAGCATCTCTTATCAAGTTAAATGGAGATAATATATTAAAAACACACAAGGTAGAAATGAGGTATTAGCCAGCAATGGAGGCATGTGATAGAGAAAGTTCAGAAGGAGCAGTTAGCATCTCGCAGGATGTTAGAAAGTGGCAGTCGTTCAAGAGCTGCTCTGGGTCGTCTGCTCCTGGCAGAACTTACTGACGCTTCTGCAGACAGACCGGCAGTATTCCTCCGACTCAAAGTTATTCCTGTTGCCTCCGCAGCCGCCGTAGATAAATTGAGTACAGCGGCCCTCCTGGCGGTCAAAGTACCAGCGAGGCAGCATGGCCCGGCATGGACCAGTCTCTGCACTGGCCCAACACACATCTTGGAAAATACACACACAAACCTCTCATCATCCACATCCGCTGCAGCACCTAGTCAGTAACAATGTGATATCGTACATCGGCAAAATGTCACTTGAATTCGGAAGGGGTTGTACTTTTTTGCAAAACACACACACAGGAGCTTATTAGAGTTTAATTCCCTTCCCAGGTGAGAGAAAACAGAACAAGTGTAGCAGAAGGGCTAACTCACCTCTGACGACCTCCTCAACAGACTCGGTGGTGGTGGTGGTGGTGGTTGTCATGGCAACATTGGCGGTTGGCTCATCGTCGTCGTCGTCGGCATCAAGCGTGTCAGCAATGTCTTCCTCCTCCTCTTCATCCTCCTCGTCCTCCTCCCCATCTCCATCTTGGTCATTGTCCAGCACGTCCTCGTCTTCATCATCTTCCTCAGTTGCCTCCAACACAGATTGCTTGGTTTCCTCTTGCTGCTCTGTTGGCTCGGGCTCCCGCACCATACTGGGAGACGAAGCGGAATGAGGAGCCATGGAAGGGAAGATGGGGAAGGAAAAAGGCAACAAAAATAAAACAGAGGATGATGCCACTAGTCTGATTATACATGTCCCAATTAGTTAACGAGTTGAGGTCTAAAGTTTGCAGGCACCCGTCAAGGGGCAGGAATGTCATATTTTGTTTAGACACATTTTGTAGCAATCATTAGCAATGAGAAAAAAACATGTTTGGATGGTAGATTTTTGAAAAATACAGCTAAGGTGTCCAACTTTCAGCCATCTACAGTAGCTGGTATTTGTAGTGAATATTAAGGGGGCGGTTCCTCCTTCATGACTCCACCCAGTGCAGTGCACCTTCCAACAAACTCAGTCTTGCTGCCAAATCTTTGTCTTGCATGACCAAATAGCTTTGGTCCAGAACACATTTGGCTCGTCCATGAGGGAAGCAGCATATTTCGGTCAAGTCCAAAGATGGATCAGGCTTCCTTCTTGCTTGGCACGCTCTCAAGCTAAACTTCACTGTCTAAATTCTTCAGTTCTAATTACATGTTCACCAGGTTCTTAGGGATTCCCTTGATGTTCTGAGTATTAGTGTTTTCTTTTTTTTTTTTAATCAACTCACACCATTTTCCTAAAAACTAACACATAGATGCATATATGAGAACTCGAGCACTAAAGTTATGGAGATCCTGGCTGCTTCAAGTAGCTACCTGTTGTCGGAATAGTCGGTCTCCGCTCCACCCCACCAAACATCAGAATCGTCGGCATCCTGCTCAGCGCTGTCAGCGTCGCGCTCAGCCTCGGCTGGACAGCACACAAATTCCACCCCACGGAAACGGTCGATACCGCATGGAAGAAGCATTCCGTAGTCATGGAGATTCATGGTTCTGTCTGTGCAGGACTAGAGAGAGAGAGAGCTCAAAATTAGATAGGATAGTGGGAAAGGAAAGGTCCATTTGTTTTCCTGGTTGACGCAGTAGGAATGTGTGTGTCGGTCCTCACTTCTTTGGCCACAGTATGCCAGTGCAGGTGGCTCTCACATTGGTCCATACGTTCCTGATGCAAGAACTTGCACTTATCGGGAACCAGCAAGGCGTCGCTCACAAATTCTCCGACTGCAGCACAGATAACATCCCTATTCATCCGTATTTTACACATCGTAAAGAGGCGGCTTCCGCTTGGTATCATAGCAACACTTTCCCCGTATAATTAATTGTGCAGCTATGGAAACGACCATATGTCTATTGTCCTATGTTTGAATAACTCTGCTTCATTTGCACTTTCTCAAAAGGGGTTTTGCAGCAGGTTTTGGCCACCACAACCAAAACTATATCATTGATCAGCTATTATATTATTGATTAGCTATACATAATATCAGTTATTGATCAGGTATATTATTGCTGAGGTATTAATTGCAACATATATTGATATTGAATTATTCCCCACCCTTGATGTAATTTAACAAAATAAAGTATTTTTATCTTTGTCATGACAATGAATTTGTACACATGGTAGGAATCATTTACATGAGCACTCTTGTGGGTAAGATCCAAAAATAGTATTCTATCAGAAGTGCCTTTTGTTTAGACAGCGACAGAGTATTGTTGGGGGCTTGAAATGTGAAACTGAACCCACCCAAACAGCGGTAGGGCACTACAATGTGCGTGTGAGTGCGACACTGCTTGCGACCCTTCTTGCACCAGTTCTGGATGCTGACTGGCTGGTTGGCCTCCACCACATTGGTAATTTGGAGCTCTGGATAAACCTGCACATGTGGGGAATTTATCAGAGGTTACGTTATCACACTGTTGACCTCTAAATGCTTTCTTCCTTATCCGCTCAGAAAAGTAAAGCTGAGCTCCATGCGCTGTTGACTGTGCTACTGTAATGGGTTGGTTCACTGAGTACAACACAATGCAATACTTTATATGGCGCATTTCACAGCAGCTGCAGCTATAGCAAAGCGTTTCACACATAGTAATGAGACAACCACAAAGACAGTGAAGACAGCTAATTGAAACAATTAATTTACACACACAACAATAAATTGACACACTTGGGGACACACTTTTCCTAAACAATGAGCCTCTGCAGTAAATCTGCTGGAAACACAATGTGTGGCAAAATCTCCCTTATTGCAGTCAATTTAGTGGAAAATCATGATCTAGGATCTTTTCTTTCTTTTTTTTTTTGCTGGGTGTGAGAAAAACAACTATGCTATTATAGCTAACAATGGGCTAAATGCAGATCATGTACTGAATGCATCAAAGGTGGAGATGATGATAATGCCCTGGGAGGAAATTACTTCTCTGACTGCTTATCAGCTATCCTATTTTTTCCCCCTCTCCATACCACCCCCACCCCCGGTAGAAAATAGATTTAAATTCTCTTACCTCCTGGCAGTACTGCAGGATGCCCTCCTTAGTACCAACACAGCTCTTGGTGCCTGAAGGGTCTGATTCCCACTTGCCACTCTGCACATTGACATGCATGTTGAGTTTACCACAAAACATGGCCACCTGGGGCTCAGCTAGCAGTCCCGTCAAACCATCTGCGGGCACCTGTAAGACAAGGTGACAGTTTGGTTTCCTCTCCAAGAGACATTTTGAACACACGCCTGCAATCAAATTCGATTTGTTTGACTAATGCAGGATTGGGCCAGACGTGGGTGGATGAAAACACAAAAATGCTCGGGATCGGAGGAGGAACTGAAAGCTGCTCAGAAACATGAATAGTAAATGATACGGAAAGGACCTCATTACTCACCTTGCTTGGAAAAAATCACTATTGGTGAAAAAATCAATTATCTCCTTCAGTTACTTGTCACTAACCATGCTCCAGGTGTTGTGCGCATAGTCAAGTGGCAATAATATACTTGGACAGTTTTAAGTCCCATCAGTAATTTTGCTATGACCATTATCATTTCTTTCTCTAACTCATCAATTTGTATTTTATCTGAATCTTAAACATGTTCTACTCCTGTTTAGCACTACAGTCATCAAGATGATCAACAAATCTTAATTAACTGGCTATATGGACAACAGAATACGCAGTTAAAAATCTAATTTTCAACTAGATGCTTTCGGTAATTACAGACCAATTTGCAAATGTTCTCAAGAAAGCCGTTTGCAAACAGATATGATCTATATACACACATACATAGATATAGATGTATCTAGTTTGATAATATCTCGAGTCGAATCTGCAACATTTCTCTGTTATCGCAAGAGCAACATGGTGGCGTGTGTGAGCTGCAGCAGAGGACTGCCTGATTTTAATAAATTTTCAGCTTTTTTTAGGCTTGTGTGCACATTTTAAGAGGCACTGCAGGAAAAACACTGTTGGCATTGTACTTCCAAATCAGCTTTTACAAAATTAGTGGGAATGCTGAGGGGTGGGGGAAGTGTGAGAGTGGCCAGTGGCATTGTGCTCTGCCTAATCCTGTTAATGGTTTTGAAGGCCCTGGCAGGCAAACAAATGTTGTTTTATGAGGTGAAGATTCCTTTCCCCCCCCTAGTGAGTGTGAAGATAAAAACAAATCTATCCATCCATCGTCCCAAGATATCAAGGCTGGCCGAGTGATCAAGGTTTCAATCGCGATTTTCATTTTGGTTTGTTTAAAAGATAATCGAGGAAAAAAAGATTCATGTGCAGAGAAGCCAAGTACGTTCAGAAGTTCCCAGTCAAGTACCTTGAGCACTATTGGCGCTCAAAAAAACATGCTTTGTGTGCGCCGGGCTTTTGTTGATAAATTGTCATTAAACGCACACTTTAAACTGGCAATTGACGTAAGTTACACTGTACTTGGCAGACATGTTCAGATTCTCCTAGATGTGAATAGAGGACTTTAGAAGCTCCGGTGTGCCCAAGTGGCGGCCCTGTTGGGAAGGTTAACATTCCCATAAAAGGCAATGCAGAGACATTAAGAGAAATTAATGCGGCGTTCGGAAATTTCCTGCCAGAGAGCACTCCCCATCTATCAATTTTACAAATGTAAATCATTCTCCAAACCAATCAGCTACTGAACTATTTCCATCTGTACTGCCTGACGAACTGGTGCAGTGTGTCTCCAGTTGGTGCGCCAAGAGCGTGTGCGGGCATACCGGTGTTGGTGCACTCTGAATTACCCAATGGCACATTTGAACAATGCTCCGGGTTTTGAAAGGTTTGGGTTGAACCAGAGCGCACCTTAGGTCGCAAGTCACAACCTGCCCTTTTACAAAAACAGATTTTTGTGAGATTGACTTTCCTTGAGTGTTTTCTATCAATCAAGTATATGAGATTTGGAGGAAAAAAAAAAAAACATTTTCCCCTGCAAAAAGGTTTTTACTAGTTCGCTTGTGGCGATCGAACGGTTGTATTGATCTTTTTTGCTTTCTAGCTATCCACGCAAATGAAATATGCTGATGACTTTGACCCTTCCGAGCTGAATGAAAAAACATGTGATGCAGAATATTGCAAACCGCGAGAGTCAACATATACCTAAAGAAATGAAATCTTCATTATCCAATGAAAGATTTTTTTTTCATGTGGAAAAATAATCAGACTCGATGTCATTTAATGTTAGTGATCCCCCTAGGTCATAGAAGTCAAACTCAAGGCCCGGGGCCCAGATACGGCTCACCACATCATTTTATGTGGCCCGCGAGACAAATCTTGCATCGACTGTGTGTCTTTACTAAAATTACAAATTGTCTTCACTTCTAAAATAATATTAGAGATATTGCTTGCTATTTTTATTACCATTTGTCTTTTCAAAATATTCAAACAGGCCTTTCGAGGGAAACTTTGACTACGATGCGAACCACGACAAAAATGAATTTAACACCCCTGCCCTAGGTGCTGTTTTCATATCGGAGGGTGGTGTGGATTGAAGCACTAGAAATATATCAAACTTTTACAACATTGTTTCCCTTTACCCATCTCAATGACAGAGCTCCGGAGGTACACAATAGCAAAAGTGTCCCAAGTGTTCCCCCACCGCACTAGCAGCAACCTAACACCACCGTCAGTTTTGACACAAAGACTTTTGACGCGATGCCATCTGCTCACCACCAGGTCATTTAAGGGTTCCACTTTTCTGCTTCTTGTGCTACAGTCTGAGACTAAGACACCCAGAGGCAAAAATTCAGTCTTAGGGCAAAGAGTAGGCAGCTCTTTTCCAAGTGACATGAAAATAGGGCTGTTTCATCCTATTCTATTTGAACCCATTAATCATGTCTACGCCCATCATCTTTTCCCAAATCCTTGTTACTACTTCACTGATGTGTTTTTCCGTCGTTATCCATTCTAGCTTTGCGACTCAGTCGTGTCATTGTGCAGGACAGTAAAGAGAGGGGGTGTGGTAATCTGGGTTTTAAGGATTAGGACAGCAGCCCAGCCAGAGAAAATATCTCCCTTTTGTCTCAATCTGCCATGATATATTTTGCCATATCTGCAGGGAATAAACCAGGCGAACTGGGGCTGTTGTTATATGAGCTTGACCTGGGGAAAATGGTTCCGTTTAAGTCAGCAGAAACTCCAGGCACAACTGCAAGGCGTGCAAATTCTCCTGCAGTAGAAATTATACATGATGCTACAAAAGCAGCCAGATCAAAATGCTTTCAAAACTATTGCGAGATTATCTGATGAAATATGACGCAGCACCTGAAAGTAAAGACAATGAGTTCAAAAAATGAATGCAAGCCAATTTTAGATTTATTTCCAGGTTTTTACTGTACATCTGTATATGCTACACAATTTAAAAGTCCAAATTTCATTTGAACCTTTTCAGCAAAAATATTAGGACTTTTCTTACTGTGCTTTGATTATTCATACAAAAAGTGCCCAATGTCTGTCAATGAAAGGTTAACAGATAAAATGTTTGCATATGTAGATGCTAAATAGAGGTGTAACTGTTTTGAGTCAACAGAATTGAAACTGGCCTTACTGTTCAAATATTTTTCCGAGTTGTTTTAGGAGAGAAGATAGACTGCTATGCAATTAGCAGTTTTAGCTGACCCCTTACAATTTGCAAACAGAAAGTGCAGGATGACGCTGATGGGTCAAATGGGAACAGGGAATTATACTGCACGGCCAATACTGAAGTGACTTAAGCCTTGCATGCAACAACTGGGGCCTGATGTATTAAGATCTCAAAGAGTGAGCGCTAAATGCCGTGAGCACGATTAACTGTTTTTAGCCCTGGGCTAGTCATGTGGTGAGCCCTGCTCAAACAGATTGTCACTGTTTGTGTGGGACGTTATTACAAAGAAAATTTAAGAGTTGAAGTCTTTCAGACAAACTACAGCACAGCATTCCCAGTTTTTTTTTTTTTTGCGTGTGTGATGCAAGTTGTCCTTCAGATAAAGCAACAAGCTCTCCTGGGAGCATTTTTTAAGGTGTGGTGCATCAAGATAAGGTTCCACGGCAACTAACAAGAGGAAGAGGTACACACGTGATACATCTTCTTCCTCACACACAGGCCTTGAAAGGGTTGATTGTATTTGTAGGCACGATAACGACACCCTTAGTTAGCACACATTCTATAAAGTCTCCCCCGTCATGACCTCCCCATTCTGTGCTATTAATTATGCAGCCTTATCAGTGTGGTCCATGCTTGCCGTAGGGAGCAGGGTGAGTGTGGTGGGAGGGAGGTTGTTAGTGCTTTGTTCTTATCCCAAGGGGAAGACTCCCAGAACTGCATGCGTACAATCTGTAGCATTTTTTTTTTGTTTTTATTCCGCCAAACATGACGAGTTATAATTATTTGGAGAAGCTGCATCAGGGCATTGCCAAATACAGACTTGAGTGGGAGCCACTTGGAATGTGACAAAAAAACAATTGGAATCGATTTTGATTTGACAAAACGAATCGCATCCTTGAATCGTATTCCACCCCCTCGTATTGAGATAAATATCGAATCGTAATGTATTGATGGCACAAGTTTGGGCATAGACTAAAAAGTCAGCCTTAAGGAAATTATTTGAGAATTGAGCAAGTTACGTGTTATTTTCTAAGCCTGTTCTCAAAAAATAAAGGTTAGACATTTAGCAATTGTTTTTTTTTTTACTTAAAAAATAGAACTGAAACAGAGTAAAGAAAAATTGGTCATTGTAAAAGCCACGTGATCCATATCAGCCAATCCCTGATCAGAACATTCCTATTTTCAGCCATATCCAGCCTCAATGATAACAACAACAAAAGCTGCAGCCGTCACATCTAAAAGCAAATCTCAATCCGTTACATTTTAAAATCAGTCGAGAATTGTGGAGAGATGCACACCCGGAATAGCCACTAATGAATGAATGACAGAAAGACAGACGATCAGATTCATCATGTAAAAAATGTGTGAGATTCATTCAGCACGTGGATGAAAAACATTTCCAACCATCTGTCTCCATATGATGGAGATACTCCATGTTCCCTAAATGATAATTGCCAAGGAGGCTGCACTCATCCACCCTCCCTAGCAGTGAGAAACTGAGAGCTCCCTCTCTTCTCTGCAATCATCACTGTAGCAACCGAGGCAACACCTTTGCTTGCGTCACTTGAGAGCGTGAATTTCATCATTATGTGTTTTCTGTATCTGTAAGCTGCAAGGCTTCTCATTTGGGTGTTGCATTCAGGACTTCCCAGTCAAATATCAGATTTACAATCTTCAAACTTGGTTTCAGATCGAGCTGGCCCATATGGGAGAGTGTGTGTGTGTCTATCACAATATAGGCCATTTTGTAACATGATAACAATCAGTTCAGTTATTCGAAAATAAAATACAGATTCAACTGTGTTGTCGGAGGAACAATCAGTCAAAATTTGAGGAACTGAAACTCTAATTTAGGAACTTTAAAAGCTCCAGCAGTGGTGATTATTCGTGCAGCCATGTAAAATGCAAGCTGTCTGAGCCAAAATAAAGAAAAAGGTGGAGCTGTAGGAATGTTGTTATTGAAAGCCCGACTGAAATTATATATAGACACAGTTATAATTTGTGACAATATAAACAAGCAATATCATACTATATTTGTCATCAATACCCACCAGGGTTTTTTCTTCACATAGGACGGTGGCGCCCGAGGACTGGACTTGCCTAGCCTTGCTCTACCTCAGTGCTTCTCAAATAGTGGGGCGCGCCCCCCTTGGGGGGCGCGGTGCTATTCCTGGGGGGGCGCGTGTGACCCTGGGGAACAGGCTTTTTTTTTGGCAGTACTAGAATAAAGTGTAATTGCGCGTTTACTACAGCAGGGGGCAGTGGCGCTCTCATTGTTACTTCTGTCACGTTTGCGACAGTGCAACATTTTACGACTTACAAGACAAGTTAGGATAGTCACGGTGGGGAGGGGGGGGGCGCGAATAGTTTTCTTCTTGCTAGGGGGGGGCGTAACAGAAAATAATTGAGAAGCACTGCTCTACCTGAACCTGTACACAATATAGCTAACAGTTCTCCAAAATAAGAGGCAATGTGTGCTTGCTCCTGGCTGTTTGACTCACCTTGTTTAAATTGGAACTAAGGCCAAACCACACAACCTGAGCTGACAAGAGTTTGTTAGCTTGAAACTAAGATGTGGAACGTAATAGACAAGCTAACCAAGATCTTCACAGCTGTTCTATCTTTAAAAAAACAAAACGAGAAAAACAGCCACACAAACTCACCATACAAGAATACTCACAGGGGTATCTCGGTATAAATTCTGGATTAATAAATGAATTCTTACGATTTCTTTTCATTTCAAGACACCCTTGTGCCCCAGACTCAAAGCAAAGAACTTGGACTTAAGCTGCAAAGTTGTCATTTATGGGTCAGACAGGGAGGACATGAGAACATTTGATCTATTTTTTCCATTTTACCCATTTAAACCGGGTGTGCATTACTGCGCTGTTATGCATTTCTACCTTTTTTGTTTTCCGTGACTAAATCTCGATCTCGTAGCCAATCAACACGTGACGGTGCCGTTGGCTCATAGAATTCTTGGGATTCTTTTTTGAAGCATGGTCAATTTATAGGAATGTCAAGGTAACGACACGCTTGAGGACAATATTTATAAAAATAAACTCTGTTTTTGAAATTATGTTTTTATCTACTACAGAGGCTGAGATATCAATTATTTAGTAGGCGTTGACAATGGGGTTGAATTTCCAGTAACACTTCAGGTTTTCGGGAGTGCTTTTAAAGTCACCCTTAGATTTAGGAGGCATTTTTGCCAAGCGCTTTAGGCCTTAATGGCTTGATACAGAACAGTTTTCCAAAATTTCCATTTTGTATGTGTGGGAGCCATGCTAGTGTTGTTGTTGGATATTGGTCTTGTAATTACGCAACCCTATTTCATAGAAAAGCTGCAAATAGTAATCAGAATGGTACCACCTAAGTTTGGGCCAGGAAAACCCCTGCTCAGTTATTTACAGTGATATATGGTATATGTGGCCCAAGAGATGGTCCAATTTGATTTTATGGCCTTTCAAAAAGGATGGTCTGACACACACCACAGCCTTGATGTGAGCAAAGCATCATCACTCTAAAAGCATGCCGGTCGGCCCAGTCATCTGGACGTGAAATGGCAGAAACACGCTTGAGTGTGCACAGCTACATGCCTGCGCCGAGTAAGGATGCAGATCAGCGCAACTCACTTCGCGATTATTAATCAAATCCGCCACTAACAGATGCCTACTCGCCAGCTGTGAAATGAAGGGCACGCTCTAGCAGCACACTGCTGACATTTACAGACGGGTGTCACACCCGGACAGTGATGAATGGGGCTCGTTGTGGAGAAGAAGTAGGACGTAATGTACATTTTGGGCCCACGAAAGCGCATGATCGGGGCTCCTGGCTCTGCATCAGTGTCACTATGTAAAAAAAAAAAACGTTGTTACAATACGTTGAGGAGGAAAAAAAGATTTGCATCATCCTCAGTTACTGGGACAATGGCAACAGAAAAAAATATATATTTTTGTCACCGCACAAAGGGTAATCAAGTTGTTGAAAAAGCTATGTCTTCTCAAGTTGGATTTCATCGTGATCCTCTCATGATTTCAATCCATGAGATTTTCTGGGTTCAGTGTTAACCTCTAAACTCGTGAGGAAAGTCATGAGTCATGTAAGCAAAGGATTAGGAACAAAGATACTGGCTGCCCTGCTTAAGGTGCAGCCCAAATGATTCATTCCAAGGGGCGTGTAGGAGTAGATAGGAAAGTGGGCAAATGTTCCAAACAAGAAAAGCAACAGACTTGCGCAGTGAGGCCCTCTCGCTATTCACACATTGAACATGTGAGGGACAAATGTAACCCAAAAATTAAAACGACTACAGATATTATGTCCAGCAACAAAGTTATGCTTTCATTGCCATTTGTTTGCTAATGAATTAAATTAAAAGTTGAATTAAACAAGGCAATTATATGAAGGGGGGGACACCGTGTGCTATTTTATTGGTAGGTCTGTAATGTATTCTATGGCTAATGTTGGGCATTGAGTCTCGTGAATTGACTAGAACCAGGACAAACATCCCGATATTACCGGAATCTGTTAATCCTAATTTAATGTAATGTAATTTATCTTGTATAAAACACATCTGTTTTTTGGGACTAAAAACTTGTTGATTCAGGAGAAAGTTAATGTGTGTTTTAAGTCTCATAATAACCAATCAATGAATCTTTATTTTGAAGTCTTGGTATTTCAACATTCAATGTGTCTTTCCTTGATTTGCTCCGATATTATATGGAGACTTGTTTGTTGTTTTGCAGAATCCTGTCTTTTAATTCAGGTGTCCCCCAACCCCCGGTCCGCGGACCGGTCCGTGGGTCACTAGGTACCGGGCCCCCAAAGCCACACAGAATTATTTTATTTTTTTAATCGACGATCAATTAATTCAGGTCAAGACCCTCGTCCCGGTCACGTGACGTTTCCCCAGTCGAGCCCGCAAAGCTAGCAAAAATGAGTAAAACTTTATTTTGAAAAATATATTCGCTCCCAATTACATCCGTCGGTGCATCCGTGACTCTTGACACAGGTTAATTCAGGTCAAGAAGCTCCTCCCCCCCAGTCGAGCCCGCAACGCTAACAAAAATGAGCAAGAAACAGAAATGTTTGGAAAGCTTCTTCGGAAAGGGTAAAAACCCCAATAAGGAGACGGAAGAAGAAAAGTCTTCGACTTCTAAGAAAAGCGACATTTAAAAGAAAGTCCTACTTAAAATATGGATTTATCGCCACAGGTGACTTGATTAAAAGACAAACCTTAACCACTTCGGGTGTCATTGTCTCCGATTAAGCCGGCTCGTTTCTGAGAAACAAGCTCAGTGCTCCCACGAATTCAACGTAATGGTGAATTTTATTTTCATGTCGTTTATACTTGTTTTTATGCCAGTCGTACCATTTTATTTCATCATATTTTTATAAATGTGTTATTTCTTTATATAAAGGCCGGTCCGCGAAAATATTTCTAACACGTAACCGGTCCGTGGCGCAAAAAAGGTTGAGGACGACTGTACCCTGCTAGGCGGAAGCAATAACGGGAGACATTTTATTTTTAATGCACTCATCTCTGTGAATAATGTTGGCTACATATGTCTGAGTAAGAGGGTACACTGAAAATTTCATTCCAGCAGGTACTCGGTATATGATGGTACCGACACTGTACATTTTGAGGAGGTCGTCACGTGGCCCTAAAGAAGGCATACCAAGTTACTGATGATGTTGTTTTATATTGTGGTGGTCTAGAGTTGTTCTTACAAACATCTACACGCAAATTGTGACTTAAATACTGCAGGTCTACTGCACGTTCCGACTTAGGTGCATGCGTTTCATTTGGCACGATTGCGTCAAGAACGCTTGGGGCATTTATCTTCTATTTTCTTCTACATGCTTATGGAAAGTGCATTTTGCAAGTCACTTGGTCAAGTACTTTAGCACAAAAAGGCTGGAGCTAAAAAAGAATAGGAGGAAGGGGAAGGAATGCAACAATAGCGCCCTTGGCTTCCCAGCTCTTGAGCTCTCTCGACCCTAATGCTGCAGTGCACCGTCGCCATCTTACTTCGCTTTTCTCCATCAAACGATTAAAATGTGTTATTTCTTCGGTCACAATGTTCATCTTGTCGCTTCCCACACGGTCACTTTTCTTAGTGTCTTAACGTCATGATGATCTTTCATACGATATACATATGTCGTGACGCCTCAGTTCACTCCCAAACACGCCCACTCGCCTAAAATTAGCCTTCGGCTCCTGAACAAGGATACAAAACGTTTTTCGCTTAAGCGGTGTGTTGGAGGTAAACAACAGAAAATCCACCGCGTCGCGTTAACTAGTAACGAATTAGAGGTGGAGACTGGCGAGCTAAGAATTAACTTATACTAGGGACAAATGTGAGCCACAACATATGAAAACGGACACCATCCATTCGAATGGTTTAAAGGGAACAAAAACAGTTACCATGGGTTTGACCTGAGGCTTTCGCCACAAAAAAAACAAACATATTGCGTCTTGCAAACTCAAGTGTTAATAGAACATGCTTGCATTAAACTGGACAGCCATATCTCACGTTTGTTGCATGACAACATTTTGCAATGCGGTATATGCTTGGACTAGTTATTAAATCGCATTTCAACAATGGGTGTAAGATAACATGTTATTACGGTGACACTTCCGGTTCTTTCACAGTTAAAATAGAGGCAATATCCAAAATAGTATGTTGGCCAATCTTTCAGGTGATAACATGGACTTGATCAAAACTGAAATAAATCTAATTTGGTCTGTTTGCTTTTTAGTGGTTATTAACAGCCTATTTATGGCTTCTTTTGTGATAGGTTTTAGAGCGTTGTGAAAGGCCTGGACGCCTAATTTCCGGTCTTGCAGCGGCTAACGTCAGCGAGCTTACTTCCAATGACAGCCGCATCGAAGCGGAGTCGTGCATTGTAACGGTGTAAAATCACAAACTTACCTCGACTGCCAGAGTTGACGCCGCAAGGGCCAGTAACAATAAGGCCACTCGATCCCCCATGTCTTTTCGTGGACACGACTCTCCGAACAATTACACGTTTTGTGGGTCCGAGACTGCGTATGTTCAGCGCCTGCGACTCCCGTTGTCTGACTACCCGCGACACCCAAACCGCACAGATGCTCCGTGCCGGATCACGTGACCACGGAGGCGTGACACACGCGCAGCTCCCGTTGTCGTTATAGATTTACGCACGTTTATCCCAAATGTTATCTATCTATCTATCTATCTATCTATCTATCTATCTATCTATCTATCTATCTATCTATCTATCTATCTATCTATCTATCTATCTATCTATCTATCTATCTATCTATCTATCTATCTATCTATCTATCTATCTATCTATCTATCTTCTGTATCTAGCTATATCAAGTAAATTAAGATATATTTTCGAACAATAAAGTCAGATTCACCATTCAGCCACAAGCAATCATATTATTATTTATTTATTTTTGGAAAAGTTGTTTGACTCAACACAACTGCAGTTGATGTAGTAATACTGAAATGACACAATATTGTCATTTCAGAATTGCTCATCTTGTGACCTCAGTTCAACCTCAGTGTTTTAGCATTTTCAAGTTAAAGTGTGATAAGCCATTTCATTTTCCATCCTGGACACTTTGTTCAGAAATACCTGAATCCAGTTACATCCCAGAAACAATGACGTCAACGAAATAATTTAAAAAAAAATGAATAAAGAAAACAAGTCCACTTGTGTTTTAGCGTGTGAAGATTTGCTTGCTGGTGTAATAATATTCCCTCGTATGCTTCGAAAAGTAGTCCTCAATAGAAAAAAGACTTCTCAGACCCTTTGAAGTGCACAGCCGGAGACAGACAAGCTTTTGGTTATGGCTGCAGGCTCGGTTGCAGTGCCTCATTGTCCTGTCCTACATTGTATTAAACTATTACTAATTTCCTCAACACCATGGTCAAGTTTCAATTTACTCAGCAGAACATTTCACTGCTCAGGTAATCTAAGTGCTGAATCATTATTGTGCTGGGCCCTGCTTAATACACCTGAGGTGATTTTCTGGCCTACATAACCAGGCCAGGAGAGCTTCATTTCTGCTGCCAGTGAAAGATCCATGTAATCATTTACTGGTGCACCTTGGGTAAGGAGTGGGAGGGGATATTACAATATTAACAAAATGGAATGTTGCAAAAAATATTGCAGCATCTCGAGCTAAGGCAAAGCATTAGCTGAATTGAGTCATCCTGTAGAAAATTTAGGGATGCACAATAATTTAAGTATAATGTTTTTCAAGTATAAATTAATTTGATTCTTGATACGGAAAATGTCCGACATAAGGAACATTTGTGTTCCTAAAAGCATGTTAGCTATCACGTCACCACAATGAACTTGCCTTTCGTATGATTAATTTCAATTATTGTGGAATAAACTTCTAAAATACCCATCCACTTAATGGGTTTGATGAGCCTTTTCTGCCCTCTAGTGGTAGGATGCTAGCACCGCAAACGTTATTATCCTTTCCACTTTAACTATCAAAGTCGTTGAGAAGGAAGGAAGAAAGCTCCAGCTCAAACTTAAAGGCTCTGATTGCTCAAAATATAATATTTTTAGAATATCAAAAGAGCAGCTTTGTAGTTCATCACTCTTTTAAAAGACCACCATTAAATGGTGCAGCAAAGTGGAGACTATGGCGTCTAACTCCATTGAGCCATTCAACAGACCCCTTTACAGAGGCCATTTGTAATTTGAGTGGGGACAAATTTGGGTAGCCCCGTGTCACATGTGAGCGTCAAAGTATGATGTGCTGAACACACCAACCCTGGCGCCATGTCCATTTTTCATGCACACCTACACAGTGCAGTAATAACCCGTGATGACTTCCAGATGTTTCTTTTAGCAGTAATGATGCCGTGGCATAAAAAGACGACAAGCTTCCCATATGGGATGTGGAAAGTGTGTGTTTTCACAAGTGTGTCAAATACACAAGTGCTATAAGTTTGAAATGACAATTTTCCCCAGAGTCAATATTTTATTCATGAACCAAGAAACAAATATATGTGTGGATATATAAAACGTTGCGTAAATACTCTTTATAGTCTATACTTCCTTCTGTGATCCCATTAACAAATAAAATATCAAAATGGCCCCATGACTATATATATAACAGTTCAAAAATTAATAATGAAAAAAGAGGAAAGACTGCTTAAACAAGATGCCTTTGCAGAAGGCAGGAGAGACTTATGAAGCAGTAGCAGGAGACAAGTCCCTCGTTAAGTCTCCACGTACACAAAAAGCACACTCATACAAAACAAAAGTGAAGTGCTATAGGTTTGTGGTAAATAAATGTTGACTGATAGTCCAGAAGAAATCTAACTGATTAATGTCCATGATGCTTGCTGAGATGCCACTGCCGCACTCCAAAGACAGGAGGCAGACTTTGTTGCTCCAAGTATTTGACACAGTCAGTGTGCTTTCTGACATTGTGTAATGTATTGATGCAGTCTCTGACATGGGGAGTGAAAGAAAAAGAAAAAAAAAAAAAAAGGAGGTCAGATTGTCAAAGCAGTCCTTAGCAGACACTTTGATAACACTGCTCCAGGATGGTTTGCGGGCGGTTTTCGGAGTCACAGCTATCATTGGTCAGTGTGAGGCCATCATAGCCAATGCATCGAAGCTGGCGTTTTCGGAAACCTCTGCCACAGGTTTTTGAGCATTCGGACCATTCTCCGTGAAGCCAAGAGGGGCAAGGCTGAGAGGCACAAGATCGTGAGGCCAATGGCCGCAATTCTTCTGGACAATCCTTGGATGGATGGCCCTGGGGATCCAGACACACCACCTCTGTCTGTTGCATGCCACCACCACAGGTCTGAGAGCAGGGACCCCAATCCGTCAGAGCCCACTCAGCACCCAACTCTCGGGTAGCATTGACGGAATGCCGACGACCTCCGTTGCTATTGGAAGAAGCGGTGTTATTGGGTCTGGGGGCAAAGTAGCTGTACTTCACTCTGGGTCTTGGGGCTGCTCCCACAGACAACACCTGAATAGTGAGAGGCTCGGGGAGGGGGGAAAAACTGCGAAGCCACTCAAGACGGGCAGAAGAGCCACTGTAGCGCAGTAGGGCCCCTTGCAGAGTGATGTCCGTCTCCATGGTCATTGGCTTATAATCACCATTCAAAAGGTAGGTACCATTTTGTCCACGCACTGCCAAGTAACTATTACCAGGGGCGCGCTGTCTGATGTCAAGATGGGTGGCGCCTGCTGGGATTGTCACCACGTCTTGGTACCCAGGCCTGTAACAAAGACAATTGTTTAATTTAGGCCACAATGATACTACACCCTGGACTAATTGCTAGCCTATCGCTAATGCACACTTACAATGATGGACAATTTAGAGTTGTCATAAACCTAACACGCATGAGAAAGCTTACGTGAATGCAAACTCCACAAAAAGATATTCCATCAGTGATTTGATCTTTGATTCGACGTGGCAATAAATAACTGTCCATCTTTATTAATGTTCCGAACAAAAAGTATCATGGCGTACCTGATGCGCCCCAGTGAGCCTGACACTCTTCTGCAGGTGAAGCCGTCCCCTCCACATACTCCACATTTATCGTGACGCTGGTTGGAGCCGATAACACGATCGCATCCAGCCCTGACACATTGGCCTTGAACACAAACTGAGGTGGAATCAGGGCTGCAGGGTGTTCCATCCGCCACCTGGGAGCAATAGACATCTTGAGATTAAGATTTTTAGCTATGTTTTTGTTTCATTTGTTGACGGTTTCATTTGACTGTTTTTTTTCTACGAGTAAGTGTATTTTACTACACATGCATGTTCAGAAAAAAAAAAAACTACATTGGCATTCAGTGTGCTGGAAGATGAAACCTGATCATTCGTCTTACATGTCAGCACGAGGGTAATTGGGATTTGTCAAGACATTCAAAACATAACGAAAATACATTTTTCAAACTTCTTGCCTTGGATTTGAGGACAAAGAAGTATCTTGTTCCCTTGGCCCTGCACACAAGCTTGCAGCGGTCTTTGGGTGAAACACCGGCATATTTGGGCACCCATTCAACACCCTCGCCTGATCCAAGAGACATTTGGGCTGACATGTCATTGTGAGCCCGACACTGCTCCTCCCGAAATGACAAGCCTGAAAAGTAAAGAGAATTCTCAGTGATCGAGTTTGCACCTTTTGAACAACTCCCACTCAAGTGACAATTTTTGCTGACTTACGATTGCTGTAAGGGCAGAGATTTGTGTTACAAGAGCGGTACTGGATCTTTTTGCCCACACAGTAATTGCCTCCATTGCTTGGCAAAGGGTTATCACATGAACGGAAGGAGTACTGCACCCCTCCTCCGCATGTCCGAGAGCAGCCACCCCAAAGACCCCACACGCCCCAGCCACCGTTGACAGGAATCTGGAAATGTTACACAAGGTTACGGTCTGATTTATACCCGAGGCATGAGAATAAAAGAAGTTATGTTTCTACCTGATCTTTGGAAGCTTGAGACTTTTTGAGACACTGCCCTGACAGGCAGTAGCTGTTGTACCCACAGGGCGTTCCATCGGCCCATGGGAGGTTCTTGGTCTGGCAAACCAGCATACCGTTGAATGCCCTAACGAAGCACCACAGAGCCGCACAAGTAGTAGGAGTGTGAGGGCAATGTTTGGCGTCGGCACCGAAAGTCAGCCGACACTGATGGTCTCCATCGTAGACTATCTCGGGTTGGGACGGAGGGAGCGCTTCAGCCTTGACTGGTTTATCAAGCAGACATTGACCGTAGCCATTGTTGAGAAAAGTGGTGACCGTGAGTGCGGAACAGGCGGACCATGGCTGCTGCTGGTCAATAATGTTCAGTTTAGACCCCATTATGTGGGAGCCCCAGTGGGGACCGTTCACCCCAGAGCATATCCGGGCATCATCGTGAGGCATGTTGAGCACATGGCCTACGGGACAGTACAACAAAACCACACTTAGTTGTACTCACGACGTATCATTGTCACATATCAGACCTGAGCATTTTTCTACTCACCTAGTTCATGTGCCACGGTGAATGCAGTGGCGAGTCCGTCATCTTTAACAATTGAGCAGCTACTGTCTGGGTCACACACCGTACCGACGTCAGCCAGTCCAAGAGTGTCACAGTAACGGGGACCACACAGGTTCTGAAGAAACAGACCAAGGAGTCAAAACATGCTCATTTTTTCTTTCCTTCTTCCCCACAATTCTTCTCATCCTCCTCCAACCTACCATTCTGGTGAAGAGCATAGCTGTGTCATAGTGCTCAGGGTGGCGGTCGCTGGGGGGATTGTACCGCTGCTGCCACCGGCAGAAGTTGCGGAGAGTCGTTCCATCATCGGACGATACTTGAGGGCCTTGCTCTTTTTCATAGATCACCAGCAGCTTTACCACAGTCAGGCTGATGGAGTTGTGGAGGCTGGGGTGGCGATACAGACGAGATGCCACCGCCATGATGTTGAGGAGGTAAGTCTTGAGCCCGGCACCGTGGAATTCGGCCATGGTCTGGTCAGCCACCAGCATAATCTCCAGATAGTAAGGAGTGGGAACAAAACGCTTGGTCCTGTGGTGGCCTGCCGGATGGGATGAGGGTTAAGAAAATTTATTACAATGTTTTCTGTCGTTATTTTTTGTGCAGATGTTCCTAATGATACTTTTTGCAAAGAGGTCAAATTCAGTGTTGTGCACAAATGTGAAAAGCAACAGGGACAGAAAAACACTCAAGTAAATAGAACTGGTCATTCTTGCTTTCTGCATTTGATTTGTGTTTAACAATCTGCTGTTAATAAAGGTGTCACGATCCGTCTCCGATTGTTGTCTTGTTTTAATGTTGCCATGGTTTCTGTTTGTGTCGCCCCTCCCCTCCTGTGTCTGCTCACAACCTATAGAATAGCCGTCACCTGCCTCTCCTTATCTGTCAAGTATTTAAGTCCTGTCTGCTTGTCACACCTTGTCGGGTTGTTCTTGTATCTCTTGTTTTTCTAGTCTGTTCTCGTCTTGTTTCTGGTTTCGTCTTTCTTGTCTTTCTGGTTGAGCCTCTATAGTCTGTCTTTTGAGTTCCCTCAATTAACCCTGGTCCAAGCTGCTTGTGGTCGCCCAGCTCCATTCACTCCTTGACAGAACAATCCGACCAATTCAGTGACCAGCGCCTGGACCAACGGTTACCGGCTCCCGCAGTTGCGGCATGGACGCCACAGAGCTGGGCTCCAGCGAGGCAAGACGCACGACCGCCCCCCAACCCAGTTCCGACAGCGGGGATCCAGCTGCCGTCAACCAGTCGGCCTTCGGCGGCGTTTGACGTATGACCGCCTCCCCATTCCCTCCCGCCCCTATTTGGACAGTTTTTGATTTTTCTTTTTTGGGGTGTCAGGAACTGTCCATGGGGGGGGGTAGGGTTAGCCCCTCCCCTCCTGTGTCTGCTCACAATCTATGTCACCTCCCTCTCCATACCTATCATGTATTTAAGTCTTGCCTGCCTGTCACACCCCGTCGGGTTGTTCTTGTTTCTCTTGTTTTTCTAGTCACTAGTCAGTTCTCGTCTTTTTTCTGGTTTCGTCTTTCTTGTTTTTCTGTTCAGTTATTCTCATCCCTACTCGAGCCTCTATAGTCTGTCTTTGGAGGTCTCTCAATAAACCTTGGTCCAAGCTGCATTTGGTCGCCCAGCTCCATTCACTCCATGACAAAAGGCAGCATGGTGGCCAAATAGTAAGCACATCATGGCAGAGAGGTTCTTTGTTTCAATCTCTGGCTGAGGTCCGACTGTGTGACGTTTGAACGTTCTCTCTGCGCTTGTGTGGGTTTTCCTTTTTCCCTTTTTTTGTGTGGGTGCGCCAATTTCCATCCTCGTTTATGCACGTTTGCATCAGCAAAAATTCAAAAATGCTGGGAAAAGCAGATGGCTTGATGGATATTAAGTTTCAAAGAGTGTTTTGTGTGTGTGCGTGTGTGTGTGCGCGTGTATGCGTGTGTGTCTACCTGTTTGGTTTTTGTTGACGGCTTCACGTTCAGGCTCTTTCTCCAGATTTATTGGCACTTGATCCTCGTCCTCATTGACCCCACACTCACCCGCCTCTGCCCGAGCCCTCCGGCGGATGAGGTGGACTACCTCATCCTTTTCCTCATCAATCAAGAAGTCACTTGCGTTGAGAGGTTTGATGGAGTACTCTTGTCCTTGAAAGTAAAACCCACCACTCAGTCCCTGGCACAGGTTTAACGCAGCAGCGGAGTGCTCTTCTCCGTTCACTGTGCCCGAGAAGAAACAACCGTGCTCGTCTGCGCGCTTGGGTTCCAGACTCATCTCGGATTCGGGAGTCCCCACAATGTGGAAGACGAATCCCGGGGACAGTAACGTCTGAGCCGGCTCCAGCTGCAAGATAATCGCTTGACCAAACGCGTCCAGCCTGTACATTTTCATCTCCGACATTTTCTGCTTTTCTTCAAGGGAGTAGGTTCGCTTCGGTTGGGTGTCATTCGCCAGCCAGACCGTTGGGTCAAGCCTGACAGGCACTACGGTACTCTCTTCCCAAGGGCTTTGCATCGAGCCGGTGCATAGACCAGCCATGAAACCAACAGAAACCCAGACAAGCCACATCATACAGAAGTGGAATCCAACAAGCGGATGCAACGGTTCTTTTTGGTTCTGCTGACCCCCAGAAAAATTCGCAGATTTTTGACTGGTAGTCACAATTGTCCCACCTTAAATACGCCCCGGCCCTGTGCCCCACCCTGGTGCCCCACCCCATTTTTTAAGGGTCCTGTCAAGGCTAATTATGTGTGAAACCAAACGTTTCACATTGTCATGGTAATCAATCACTGTTAACAAAAAATGGGCTGAGGGCAACAAAGGGAAATTCCACCAGCGGAGATAATCCCTTGACCAAACGCGTCGAGCCTGTACACTCTCATCTCCGACACTTTCTGCTTTTCTTCAGGGGAGTGGGTTCGCGTCGGTTGGGTGTCACTCGCCAGCCGGACCGTTGGGTCAAGCCTGACAGGCACTACGGTACTCTCTTCCCAAGGGCTTTGGGTCGAGCCGGTGCACAAACCAGCCATGAAACCAATAGAAACACAGACAAGCCACATCATACAGAAGTGGAATCCAACAAGCAGATGCAACGGTTCTTTTTGGTTCTGCTGACCCCCAGAAAGATTTGCAGATTTTTGACTGGTAGTCACAATTGTCCGACCTGAAATATGCCCCTGCCCTGTGTCCCACCCTGGTGCCCCACCCCATTTTTTGAGGGTCCTGTCAAGGCCAATTATGTGTCCAACCAAACGTTTCACATGGTAATCAATCACTGTTAACAAAAAATGGGCTGAGGGCAACAAAGGCAAATTCCACCAGCGGAGCGACTGGTTTCGTTTGTTTTAACCCAAAGTATAAACACTTTACCCGCCCTCCCATATATGGTTTGGAATTCCAGCAACTGAGAGTCATTAAAGTAAGAATTCCGAGGTACATTCTTCATCATGTGCAATGTGCGACTAAGGGACAGAAAGAATCAAACGGACGAAAAATGGTCAGCATATCACACGGCAGGGTTCCGTGTGTCGCTGCTCCGTTTCTCCCAGTCAAGTTTACTGAGTTGAGCCGCAACCAGGCAGCGACCCGAGTGCAACCCTAACCCTAAATTACTATTTCATATGATTTTGACTTCAGGTTTTAAAATACAATCGCGTCGTGAATTATTCCACACCGCATGTCCATTTTTCATGCACACCTACACAGTGCAGTAATAATAACCCGTAATGACTTCCAGATGTTTCTTTTAGCAGTAATGATGCCGTGGCATAAAAAGACGAGAAGCTTGCAAAAGTGTGTTTTCACAAGTGTGTCAAATACCCATGTGCAATAACTTTGAAATGACAAACTTCTCCAGAGTCAATATTTTATTCATAAACCAAGAAACAAATATATATATACATATATAAAACATTGCATAAATACTCTTTATAGTCTATACTTCCTTCTGTGATCTCATTAACAAATAAAAATAATATCAAAATGGCCACATGATTATATTTAACAGGCTGTACAAAAATAAATAATGTTTGGATATTTTGTACAAAAGAGGAAAAACTGCTTAAACAAGATGCCTTCGCAGAAGGCAGGAGAGACTTACTTATGAAGTAGTAGCAGGAGACAAGTCCCTCGTTAAGTCTCCACGTACACAAAAAGCACACTCATACGCACACACTTACGAGCGCTCACAAATTCTTTGGTTTTCAACATATGGCGAAATGACAAAACAAAAGGTATTCATAGAGAGAAAATGAGTGTAACAATGTGCCACTGGTAAAAACAAAAGTGAAGTGCTACAGGTTTGTGATAAATAAATGCTGACTGATCGTTCAGAATAAATCTCAATTTCCATACCTGATGGGGTGACTAAGTAGAATATGAGCTAATTTTTGTATATAAAATTGTATAAAATCTCCACGAGCATTAAAATCTGTCCAGCCCAGCTTGGACAAACAACATATATGTTTCAAATCTTTACATACTTTCACACGCAAGCATACTATTGCAATTGTAAACAGCGTGCTCAAACTCATTAATGTCCATGATGCTTGCTGAGATGCCACTGCCTCACTCCAAAGACAGGTGGCAGACTTTGTTGCTCCAAGTGTTTGACACAGTCAGTGTGCTTTCCGACATTGTGTAATGTATTGATGCAGTCTCTGACATGGGGAGTGAAAGAACAAAAAAAAAAAAAAAAGGAGGTCAGATTGTCAAAGCAGTCCTTAGCAGGCACCTTGATAACACAGCTCCAGGAGGGGTCGCGGGCGGTTTTTGGAGTCACAGTTGTCATGGGTCAGTGTGAGGCCATCATAGCCAATGCATCGGAGCTGGCGTTTTCGGAAACCTCTGCCACAGGTTTTTGAGCATGCGGACCATTCTCCGAGAAGCCAAGAGGGGCAAGGCTGAGAGGCACAGGATCGTGAGGCCAAAGGCCGCAATTCTTCTGGACAATCCTTGGATGGACGGCCCTGGGGATCCAGACACACCACCTCTCTCTGTTGCATGCCACCTCCGCAAGTCTGGGAGCAGGGACCCCACTCCATTAGAGCCCACTCAGCAACACCCAACTCTCGGATAGCATTGATGGAATGCCGACGACCTCCGTTGTTGGAAGAAGCAGCGTTATTGGGTCTGGGGGCAAAGTAGCTGTACTTCACTCTGGGCCTTGGGGCTTCTCCCACAGACAACACCTGAATAGTGAGAGGCTCGGGGAGGGGGGAAAAGCTGCGGATCCGCTCGAGACTGGCAGAAGAACCACTGTAGCGTAGTAGCGCCCCTCGCAGAGTGATGTCCGTCTCCATGGTCATTAGCTTATAATCACCATTCAACAGGTAGGTACCATCCTGTCGGCGCATTGCCAAGTAACTGTTGTCATGACGACCGTTACCAGGGGCACGCTGTTTGATGTCAAGATGGGTGGCGCCTGCTGGGATTGTCACCACGTCTTGGTACCCAGGCCTGTAACAAAGACAACAATTGTTTAGTTTAGGCTACAACTATACTACGCTAGTTGCTGGCCAATCGCTAATGCACAATCACAATGATGGACAATTTAGAGTTGTCATGAACCTAACACGCATGAGAAAGCTCACGTGAGCACGGGGAGTGAATGCAAACTCCACATAAAGATATTCCATCAGTGATTTGATATTTAATTTGACCTGGCTGTAAATAAACTGCCTATCTTTATTATTTTTCAGAACAAAAAGTATCCTGGATTATTACCTGGCACGCTCCATTGAGCCTGATACTTTTTTGCAGGTAGAGCCATCCCCTCCGCATACTCCACATTTATCGTAGCGCTGGTTGGAGCCAATAACACGATCACATCCAGCCTTGACACATTGGCCTTGAACGCAAATTGAGGTGGAATCGGGGCTGCAGGGTGTTCCATCCGCCACCTGGGGGCGACAGACAAAAATCTCAAGATTAAAATCTTGCCTTGAATGAGTTATTTAAGAACAGTATGTCAAGAGGTAGAAAGTCAGATGTCAGTATTGGGATAATGACCTCAGAATTAAGGAAGCAAAAAGTTGGTTTGATGGAATTAAATCAGCTTCATAGTGTAGTACCTAACATCACGACTAATAATGAAAGAAATACTGTATATGAGTGTCGGAAGAGATACGTTGAAATTTAATCTATGTTCTTGTTTTATTTGTTAATGTTTTAATTTGACAGGTTTTTTTTCTACGAGTAACTATATTTTGCTACACTTTTATTTTTTTGCATGTTCAAAAAAAAAAAAGTACATTGGCAGTGAGGGTGCTGGAAGACGAAACCTGATCATTCGTCTTACATGTCAGCACGAGGGTAATTAGGATTTGTCAAGACGTTCAAAATATAACAAAAAAAAACATATTTTTCAAAATCCTTGCCTTGGATTTGAGGACAAAGAAGTATCCTGTTCCTTTGGCCCTGCACACAAGCTTGCAGCGGTCTTTGGGTGAAACACCGGCATATTTGGGCACCCATTCAACACCCTCGCCTGATCCAAGAGACATTTGGGCTGACATGTCATTGTGAGCCAGACACTGCTCCTCCCGAAATGACAAGCCTGAAGAGCAAAGAGAATTCTCAGTGATCGAGTTTGCACCTTTTGAATAATTCCCACTCAAGTGACAATTTTTTGCTGACTCACCATTGGTGTCAGGGCAGAGGTCTGTGTTACAAGAGCGGTACTGGATCCTCTTGCCCTCACAGTACTTGCCTCCATTCTTTGGCAAAGGGTTATCACATGAACGGAAGGAGTACTGCACCCCTCCCCCGCATGTCCGAGAGCAGTCACCCCAGGGACCCCACACGCCCCAGCCACCGTTGACAGGAATCTGGAAATGTTACACAGGGTTACGGTCTGATTTATACCCGAGGCATGAGAAGAAAAGAAGTTACGTTTCTACCTGATGTTTGGAAGCTTGAGACTTTGTGAGACACTGCCCTGCCAGGCAGTAGCTGTCGTGCCCACAGGACGTTCCATCGGCCCATGGGGAGTTCTTGGTCTGGCAAACCAGCAAACCGTTGGTTGTTGTAACGGTGCACCACAGAGCTGCACAAGTAGTGCTCAGGTCAGGGCAATGTTGGGAGTCGTCGCCGAAAGTCAGCCGACACTGATGGTCTGCATCGTAGACTGTCCCGGGGAGGGGCTGAGGGAGCGCTTGAGACTTGACTGGTTTATCAAGCAGACATTGACCGTAGCCATTGTCGAGAAAAGTGGTGACCATGAGTGCGGAACAGGCGGACCATGGCTGCTGCTGGTCAAGATTGGACAGGGTGGAGGCCATCATGTGGGAGCCCCAGTGGGGATCGTTCACCCCAGAGCATAGCTGGGCATCATCGTGAGGCATGTTGAAGACATGGCCTGCGGGACAGTACAACAAAACCACACTTAGTCGTGCTCACGACGTATCATTGTCACACATCAGAGCTGAGCATTTTTCTACTCACCTAGTTCATGTGCCACGGTGAATGCAGCTTGGAGTCCGTCATCTTCGATAATTGAGCAGCTTCTGTCTGGGTCACACACCGTACCGACGTCAGCCATTCCAAGAGTGTCACAGGAATGGGCACCACACAGGTCCTGAAGAAACAGACCAAGGAGTCAAAACATGCTCATTTTTTCTTTCCGTCTTCCCCACAATTCTTCTCATCCTCCTCCAACCTACCGTTCTGGTGAAGAGCATAGCTGTGTCATAGTGCTCAGGGTGGCGGTCACTGAGGGGGTTGTGCTGCCGCTGCCACTGGCAGAAGTTGCGGAGGGTCATTGCAGCATTGGACGACACTTGAGGGCCTCGCTCTTCTTCGTAAACCACCAGCAGCTTCACCACAGCTAGGCTGATGGAGTTGTGGATGCTCGGGTGGCGATACAGACGAGATGCCACCGCCATGATGGTGAGGAGGTAAGCCTTGAGCCCGGCACCGTGGAATTCGGCCATGGACTGGTCAGCCACCAGCATAATCTCCAGATAGCGAGGAGTGGAAACAAAACGCTTGCTCCTGTGGTGGCCTGCCGGATGGGATGAGGGTCAAGAAAACTTGTTACAATGTGTTCTGTCGTCATTTTTTTGTGCAGATGTTCCTAATGATACTTTTTGCAAAGAGGTCAAATTCAGTGTTGTACGCAAATGTGAAAAGTAGCAGGGGCAGAAAAACACTCAAGTAAATCAAAATGGTCTTTCTCGCTTTCTGCATTTGATTTGTGTTTAACAATCTGCTGTTAATAAAAGCAGCATGGTGGCCAATAGTAAGCACATCATGGCAGAGAGGTTCTTTGTTTCAATCCCTGGCTGAGGTCCGACTGTGTGAAATTTGAACTTTCTCTCCGCTTGTGTGGGTTTTCTTTTTTCCCCTTTTTTTTGTGTGGGCACAGTACTCCAACTTCCTCCCCCGTTCATGCACGTTTGCATCAGCAAAAAATCAAAGATGCTGGGAAAAGCAGATGGCTGAATGGATATTAAGTTCCAAAGAGACTTTTTTCTGTGTGTGTGTGTATGTGAAAGTGTGTGTGAGTGTATATGTGTGTGTGTGGGGGTGGAGGCAGGATGCCATGACTTAGCGTCATGACTCCTCCTCCTCCTACTTCTTGTTCTCAAAATGACCTTTTCTGCTGGAAAATTCTGACATAGTTTGTACGGGGGGAAAAAAAATCCTCTGTAGGGGGACACATTTCTGTACCAGGAGGTGAGTTAGCACGTCTCAGCGCTGCCGGGCTGCGACTGGCTCTGCTTAAACCCCTGCCTGCTCTTGCTCCCTCCTTCCTCATGAGAATGAAGGACCTGTGCCACCCACTCCCGCCCATACTCCGCCCCTGTTGGCACAGCGTGTACGGTGCTGTCAAATTGTTGATGGGTCGTCAATAATATCTGCACTTGCGTGTACACTCACATGCACGCACGGTTATTGTATAGAACTATTATTTCATCCCACACACACTTTGTTGTATATATATATATACACAAACGTACAAAAAAAGAAACTGATGTGACAGCGTTTTTGTAAAGTGAATAGACTAAATCTGTGTATAGAAAGAAAGAAAGAAAGAAAGAAAGAAAGAAAGAAAGAAAGAAAGAAAGAAAGAAAGAAAGAAAGAAAGAAAGAAAGAAAGAAAGAAAGATTTCATAGCTATAAACAGATTTTAATGCTCGTGGAGATTTTATACAATTTTATATGTGTGCGCGTGAGTGTGTGTACAAACGCTACCTGTTTGGTCTTTCTTGACGGCTTCACGTTCAGGCTCTTTCTCCAGATTTGTTGGCACTCGATCCTCGTCCTCATTGACCCCACATTTGGAGCTGCTCTCACCCGCCTCTGCCCGAGCCCTCCGGCGGATGAGGTGGACTTCCTCGTCCTTTTCCTCATCATTTACAAAGTCACTTGTGTTGAGAGGTTTGATGAAATACTCTTGCCCTTGAAAGTAAAATCCACCACTCAGTCCCTGGCACAGGTTTAACGCAGCAGCGGAGTGCTCTTCTCCGTTCACCGTGCCCGAGAAGAAACAACCGTGCGCGTCTGCGCGCTTGGGTTCCTGACTCAGCTCGGATTCGGGAGTCCCCACAATGTGGAAGACGAATCCCGGGGACAGGAACGTCTGATCCGGCTCCAGCTGCAAGATAATCGCTTGACCAAACGCGTCCAGCCTGTACACTCTCATCTCCGACACTTTCTGCTTTTCTTCAGGGGAGTAGGTTCGCTTCGGTTGGGTGTCACTCGCCAGCCGGACTGTTGGGTCAAGCCTGACAGGCACTACGGTACTCTCTTCCCAAGGGCTTTGTGTCGAGCCGGTGCACAGACCAGCCATGAAACCAATAGAAACACAGACAAGCCACATCATACAGAAGTGGAATCCAACAAGCAGATGGAAACGTTCGCGTGATGACGTTAGTAAAGTCCTACTAACTTAAAAGTTCCAAAAATCTCGTCACACTGCGCTAAAAAAGAAAAAAAAGAAATCCAGTGCAAATCTTGTTTAAAGTTAACTGTCACGCTGACAAAAAGCTTATTTGAGTCAGGGAAAATAAAAACTGACTCTCAGTAGTAAATCCAACGGGTCTTTCGCTCTCCCTGTTTCTCCCAAACTGAGCAAATATCAGCGCCTGGTTTTGTCTTTAAGATGCAGCGGTTCTTTTTGCTTCTGCTGACCCCCAGATGGATTCGCTGCTTTTTGACGGGCAATCAGAATTGTCCGGCCTTAAATACGCCCCGGCACGGTGCCCCACCCCCTTTTTTGAGGGCCCTCTCGGGGCCAAGTCATGTGCGCAACCAAACGTTTCACGTTGTCATAATAATCAATCACTGTTAACAAAAAAGGGGCTGAGGGCAGCAAAGGAAAATTCCACCAGCGGAGCCCCGAGTTTCGTTTGTTTTAACCCAAAATATAAACAGTTTACCCCCCTTCCCATATTGCATTTCCAGTAACTGAGACTCATTAAAATAAGAATTCCGAGGTACATTCTTAATCTTGTGCAGTGTGCGACTAGGGAACAGAAAAAAATCAAATGGACAAAAAAAATGGTAACCATCACACTCGGCAGGGTTCCGAGTGGCGTGCTCACACTCACTGCTCAGTTTCTCCCGGCCAAGTTAACAGCGTTGAGCCGCAGCCAGGCAGTGAGCGAGTGCAACTTTCGGGGTCGAGGGAGCTGAGAGGGGCCGCTGAGTTTTTAAGGTGGAACGCTTCTAAAACCGGGGCAGCTCCTGCATTGTAACTCAAGCATATTCAGCCCCCGTCCGTGGATCTCTTTCCCCTCCCGCCCAGATTTGTCCTCCTCTGCATGGTCGGCGAGCAGAGCAGCCTAGGATTTCACCTAAATAACTACTTCAGCACTCTGAAGAAAAACCTCATTTCTCTCATCAACTTTATCACTTAAACCTAACTCCAAATATAAAATCACATTGGCCTGTTAGAAACAATTTCTCTGTCTTTATAAAAGCAAGGTTAACATTATGAACAGAATTCTCGCAAATGCAACTAAAAATGTTGGTATATATTCCTTATCCTCCATCCATCCATCCATCTGTCCGTCCATTGCTTTATCGTCATAGCAAAGCTTTTGTAAAACTAAGTGTCGACTACCTAATTGATTAGTCCACCTTAAAAATAAGAGCAAGGAAAAAGAGTGACTGTAATTCAACATATATCCACGAGATGTCAGAAACGACCTAAATAACGTCTTAACGGTTTTTAATGCAATTCAATGTTAAACCACAAGATGGCGACATTGTATTACATTGGAAGCTTAACGCTTTTCTGGCAGTCAGGCTCGCCACCAATCTATTTTCTCCACCGTTTTTTATTATTGGCATGGCAGGTGACCTGGAATATGGATATGGAAAGGTAGCCAGCCAATTGCAGGACACATACAGACTATCATTCACACTCAATTTCACACCTATATATACTAATGTAGTCGTCAATTAAGCTAAAATATGTTCTGGGAGTGTTGTCCTTGGATAACCTGGAGAAACAGGAAGGCTGGAGCCAAGATTTATTGCTTTATTGACCCAATGCACAATTCGCTCCCTGGTTTCTTTCAGACTGAGTCTGGTCACTGTTGGTGCTGCCTGACGTCACTTTGCCTTTGACACTATGGGGAATATCGACAACCCAATAAATATGACAAGCATGCATGGATCCAAGGAAAACTTTGTGTAGTCCATCTTCAGAAAATGGTGGTTTCACGCTAGTGTCATTATTACTTGCCATCATAGGAAAAGTTTAGGCAAATTCATTTTAAACAGTGCTGTCTTTTTCTGTGTTTGAAAGGAGGCAGCAGTTCATCTCTCCTTGACCCAATGATATTTTCCATAAAGGTTACGGAAATGTGGTGTAAAGGTTAGGAGATTCGACATTCCAAAGAGGCCCTTGCCTATGTGTGCACTGCTAATGCGTGTCTGTCTCGTTCTCTCTGTGCCAGCTTGAGGCCAACAGACGCCTGTATTTCATTTAGTCCATTTGGTAACTCATGTTGAATCTCACAATTTTTTAACCACCAATAAAGTAAACTAAATAAATCAAATTCGATTAAAATAAGCACATTGTCAAAATTGTAATAACTGACTCAAAAAAATAATTTTACTCCAATACATTTAATCTTTGAACATGCCATTTGATATCCAAGCAGAACAAATGCCTGTAATATTATACAAAAGGAATTTAACTTTTACTCAAGGTTTTTTCTTTTTTTGGATCAAGTGATGCTTTCAGGTACTTTTTACACGACGGCTCTTTTGTATAAAGGGAAACAGTTGGCTATGTTAATATCCTGGTGACCAGTTCAGGGTATACCACATACCTATGACAGGATGACTCTGTTATGATTGCATTAGAGCTGGAGCCAGTCCCAGATAACTCTTAGATGAGACGTTGGTTACATCCTGGACCGGTCATCAGCAGGTCATAGGACAGATATTGACAAGCCTTCAAACTCATATTCACACCTATGGAGAATTTAGTCTTCCTGGAATTTGTTTTGGTATGCAGGGTGAAATACGAGTTAGAGGAGCACATTCAAATACCAAACAGGGAAGCCTAAGCTGAGATCCAAATCTGTGAACTCGGCGCAAACAGGCAGCTGCAGTTGGTCATTTTTAAGCTCAAACAGGGCTCACTATAATGGAGACTACAATAAGTAATGCAACATTGTAGTTTATTGTGTACATTCATCTTTAACATTTACTTCTCCATACCTCATCAAATTCAGTACATTTGGGACATACTTGGATTTGTAGCACTTGCTGTTTAGCAACCATATACATTTTACTTTACGTCCTTAGAGTCAATAGAGAATAAATTGTAAAAAAAGTTTGTATTGATAGTTAACAAAAAAACATCACACACAGTGAGATTTTTTTTTAAATATAGATATTTTATGTACATCCCACGACTGGAAAAGAAACACTATATCCTGACACTGAGGATTCTGCATAGTCCTAAATTAAATAGTAATCTGATACAAAATTACTACAATAAATAAACCTCATCTCGTTGCGTTGTTATTCACACATAGCAGTCGTACAAAGAATAAATTACAAGCTCAGTGCCGTTTTTGCTGTTCAGCGAGAGGGCTTTCCTCAGAGGAAGAAGCCGTGTGTTTCAATGAGGTGTACCAATGTGCATATGGCTCTGCAAATTGTTTGGAATACTAACACATACATTGAAATCATTCACTGTTCAAGATGGTTTACATTGAGTTGTTAACATGTAAAGCGGGACACACACACACAGATTTTGAAAATCTCGACCGATTTTGAAAATATGAGGGGTCCTACTCGATGAGGAAAGAAATCATCGTGTGGCGTACTTGAGATAACCAAGCCAGCACACCACACATAAAATCATTTCTTCACTGGTCAGGATCTTTCAGTGAGATCTGAAAATTGGGATTTCACTGACTGATTAAAAGTGGTGGGAAATATTCGGTCCATTTTTTTAGTATGTGTGTACCCCGCTTAAAGGCAGTGCACACCAATGGAAATTTCCCAGTGTATTGTCTTTGTTTGCATTTTTAATGTCACTCTCAATGCAAGTCAGCAGACGCACAAACACACAGACACAGACACACTTCAAAAATGAAGCAAAATAAGCGATGCATCTTTAACCTCCAAGAACGTCAATCTTGAAGAGGAAGTAAACCCCTAAATTTTCTTTACAGTAATATGCTGCATGTGCCCTTACTAGTCTACCCACAACGTTCTGATAAATATTGCATTTTTGGAATATGAGTTAAACTGGTAAAATCCGATTGTTTTTATCCATCTCAGTTGGCGGCCATTTTGCCACATGCTGTCGAGTGTAAATGACATCACAGTCGCCACAACCAATCATGGCTCACCAGTTTTCCTGAAGCTGAGCCTTGATTGGTTATGAACTGAGACCTGAGAATATGCGAATCATTTTCAGTCGACAGCAAGTGGCAAAATGGCCGCCCCCGGCGACCGATAAAAACAGATGGATTTTGCCTGTTTAATTCATTTTCCACAAAGGAAACATGAATCGGAGCACCGTGTTTTGGCTAATTGGGCTGCACGGAAGATATTATCCCAAAGAAAATGTTGGGGTTGACTTCCAGTTTAAGGACAATCATGGAGTCGTAGTTACTTTACCCCTCTGATAGCTGACTTGGCAAGGACACTGTTCTGTTCTTGAGAAGATGCAATCAACACTTGTGTCATTCTTCCCGAGTTGTTGCAGAGGCAAGGAACTTTGAGAGCCTGAGCAAGTCTCAACCTCAGTATATCTGTTTCCCCTACTTTTGTGTAATACATTATTGTGCATAATGGACAGAGTGTAAAGCACCATTTAAACACCGAACGTCCGGGTTTCCCCGTCCATTGTTGGTCATCGTCTGCCCCCATCCTTGGATAATTGGATGGTCAAAGCAATGCAGTAAGCTGGAGGGCAAAAGACACGTGTCTCCCTTAATTAGGAGAATACAGGACTTCTACACTCACACAAACAAAGACACAAAATAAGACAAAGTACATGTGGATGCTGAAACAGGTTGAGTCGTCAACATGCAACAAAAGTCCTTGACTGGAAAACAAACGGGTCCTCTCTTAACGATTTACGATTCTGAGACATTCTTTAAGCAGAGTCTCTGTGAGACTTGCTTCAACATTCACAGTCCTGATTAGGGTTCTCGATTATGTCTTAAATTCATTGGTCCATATTCCAACATGCAGCACTTTTATCGGACCACTTCTTTTGTCCTACAAAGTCTTCTTCCCATCCTTCTGCTATTTTAACATTTTCTGACAAGACAGTGTTTAAAAGCGGAGGGACGGGAATTCAGCAAACATCCCTTGGACAGCTTCCCGCCCTGGTCCTTACACTGAACTGTCCTGCTCTGCCAACCAGTGTCACAAGTCCTGGAGCAGCTCATCCATACTCCTGTCACCCATTGGGGTCCGGGCGGTGGTGTAGACAAACTGGGAACTATCGTTGGTGAAGGGACCGGAATAGTGGGAGTGGGGGAGGACGTCGTAGCGCTAGTGGTGGTGGTTTTGGTGTCAGTTGTCGTGCCCTGCAAACGGGCCAGATTCAGACTTTGGACAAGCAGTAGCGGTGGCTGGTGTGGAGTCGCTCGGCGTGGCATAAAGAAGCTGTAACGAACATCCAGGTTTTTTTTAGCGTCTGTCGCAAGGATCTGGACTACCAAGGCCTCTTGGAGGGCCCCGGGGCCCATGCTGTGGACCCATTCATCCCTTTGACTCCAGCCACTGTAGTTAAGCACAGAGCCGTTGAGCGGAATGATGGTCTCGGAGGTGGAGATCATAAACTTGCCATTGAGGAGGTAATCCCCATTGGGTCTCCGGAGGGCGAGGTAGGCGGTGTAACGGGTCTGGTCTTTGGCCTTGTGCTGACGAACCTTGATGTGGGTGGAGCCTGCAGGGATCTTCACTACATCAGTGTAGCCCTTACTGTTTGTCAGGGTGAAAGTAGAGATTGGGTTAGCTAAGCAGGAAGCAGATGTTACTATGTGCTACAGAAAAAAAGTTTTTGTGGTAATGTAAACTCAAAACCAGCAAGCATATTTAAGTCACCAGACAACTTTTGCTTTTCCATGTCTATTCACTTAATTTAGTTAATTTTTTTTTAGGCTGGCTACCACATTCTGTCGTCTATTTTACTTTCTGCTCTACATTCATAATTTTTTTTACTTGTATTATGCTGGGAAAAAAAAGGCAGTTTTGGTATCATCGAGTCCTAGATGCCACTTGGAAGAAACTTGTTTGAATCAATGAGTAAAATGTTTGGAGTTAGTAAAAATTTAGCAGATGTGCATTTTGGGCCGATGTTCATCGTTATGTGCAAAATCTGTAAAATGGCAGAAGATGACGATATGACGATATACAATATCGTTGGACAATATTGGAAAATCATGCGATATGCGATAGGGTTGTTTGACATCGATATAAGGACACGGTATCCCACAGGTTTCTTGTTACATCATGCAAATGAATTTTTCTTCTCTACACAAACATGTCTACAAAAAGTAAATTGTCTTTGTTCGTACCTTTTCTTGGTGAAGTTGCCCACAACTCGGATGCATCCTGTGCTGTCGCCTCCGCATATTCCACACTTGTCAAACTGAAGTTTGGAGCCTATGATGCCATCGCAGCCTGTGCGCACACATTTCCCCTTCACGCACACCGAGCTGCTGTAAGGACGACATTCGGTCCCGTCTGTCACCTGAACACAGAGAGTTTCGTTAACTTCTCCACTAGTATGTTCCAGGACACGTTTTTTAGGGGGGCAATAACTCACCCTGTGTGAGAACACCACATAGTAACCCGTTCCTTTCGCTCTGCAGGTGAGTTTGCACACATCTTTTGGGAGAACTCCAGCATATTTGGGCACCCACTCAACAAAGGTTTTCACCCCTTTAGGATCTGTCTGCGGGCCATTGCGCACCTCACATTGCTCTTGCCGGAAACTCTTATCTGGAGGATAACAGCATGAGAAGAAACGTTTTGTATTGGGTTGTGATGATGCTCTCTACATCAGGGGTGTCAAACTTATTTTTGTCGCGGGCTGCATCATAATCATAGTTTGCTTCAAAGGGCCATTAAAATTGTCAACCCAAATAAATGTATGAACGTGTCATATTTTATATATAGTGTAGGCTACACAACAAACTGATGAATAACTAGTTTTCAAAACCGAGACTAATAAAAGCTGTTCAAATATTTAAAAGTGAAATATTGAAATAAAATATTTAAAAATTAAAATTATTTAAAAAAATGAATTGCTAACACTATCACTATTTTTAAAAAGTGAAAACAATTAGAAATTCTAGAATTGACATGAATTCAATACGCAATTTGTCTTCGCGGGCCACCTAAAATGATGTGGGGGGCCCGTATCTGGCCCCCGGGCCTTGACTTTGACACCTGTGCTGTACACGATGCTGCACTCACTTGATGGTGGGCATGGCGTAACATTGCAAGACCGGTAGATGGCTCTCTTCCCAGTGCAGTAACGCCCGTTGTTCCGTGGGGGCGGGTTGTTGCATAGCCGCTGGGCGAATTGCACTCCACCACCACATGTCCTGGTACATGAACCCCAAGAACCCCAAGAGCTCCAACTGCCATGGTTGGATGACTGTGGCACAGAGGAAAGGGTCAGTCTCATCAAGCTTTCGCCGCTCTGCTAGAAAGACGGAAAGTGGAATCACCTCCTACCGAGTAATGTCTCTTGCGCGTTTTGTCCACACACTTGCCCTGCAGGCAGATGCGTCCCTTCCCGCAGGGTGTTCCCTCCACAGCTGGCAACTTTTTGGTCAGACACACCATCTGTCCCTGGCGAATAACTGCGCACCAAAGCCGAGAGCACACATCCATGCCGGGGCACACGGTGTATTCTGGCCCAAAAGCCAGGCGGCACTGGCGCACGGCGTCATAACTCTGCCCCGGAAGCTCTTCAGGACCCAATAGGGGCTGACGAGGTAAGTCGAGAAGACACTCGGCTGCAAAAAGGGCAAGTAGAAGATGATGTTGGTGGAAGGTTAACTTTTATGACCATGCTGAAGAAGGTTATATGATCTTTGGCTGAGGCTACAAACTCATTCCTTGCTCAGTGATGGATACTGTAGAAGTTCATAATGCTTGCTTTCGGTCACTCATAAAGTTGTTTTAAAATTCTCACCATTGCCATCATCAAAGAAGTCTGTGATGGTGGCCGAGGTACAGCGGCTCCAAGGTTTGGATGCATCAATGGAGGTGAGGATGGAGGACATGAGCCTCTTGTCACTGTTCACTCCAAAACGCTCCTCGCAAAATTTGGAGTCGTCATGGGACAAACCCAGCAAATGGCCTGAGGTGGAAATAATTGAAACATTATTTACGGTCCATGGAGACAAGAAATGATGCCACAGGTTTACACATGCAGCAAAATTGAGAAAAGAAAACACAATCAACACTCAGGTAATACTCATGTGATAGTCAACAACCACAAAGGTGCTGACAGATGAGCCAGCCCAAGCTTGTCTGTTTCTCTACGTCCTAACAAGTGAATCCATGCTTACCAATCTCATGTGCCACTGTGAATGCAGCGTGAAGCCCGTCATCCTCAATGACAGCACAGCTTCTCTCCGGAGAGCAGATAGTGCCAACGTCTGCCATTCCTAGAGTGTCACAGGAGTGATGGCCGCAGAGGTCCTGCAAAGATGCAAAACAAAGACTTTTAAATCAGCCCAAGGACTTGATGTTTACTGTGTTCTGTCAATATTTCTTCCACCACCATTTGCCAGTGGTTACATGATAATTGATTCTTGCACGTACATGCAGACGAGCCCTCGGGGTGTCTTGCCACGGAACGGCAAATCGATTGCACCCATCATGCCAGACAGCAAAGGGCATGTTTGCATACCAACAAACAAACATCCTTGCATGTGCACATAAAACGGGAAAAGCATGTCCCATGAAGATGAACCATCATGCTAAGTGGTGCTGACAGGCTTGCTGGGTTTCAGGGGAGAGACTCTACGGGGAACGTGTTTACCCGTTCCGGGTGGACCAGTTCGGAACAAACTCCCTTGTGTTATGCACTCACACTTGACTGACTGGGTGGAACCATATGCACACACGCACATGTAGATGTACATCACTCCCGTTCATTCAAATAAATACAGCGTATGTGCTTACAGGAAACAAACAGGATGGACATGGCCCATACAACAAAATAGTGACTTGGTTTGGGTCAACACACACACGGTCAGTGAGGGGAAACGCTGGCCTCTCCTCTCAAGTACAATGTTTGTCTTGAATCTAACAGTGGGAGTGTATAGAAAGTTTCTTACACTCTGTCAACCCATTCCTTTTGTATTTGTTTCTTCACCAAACCCATCCAGGACCCTGGTGCGAAAGCTTGTGTTTTCAGAAAAGTGTGAATCAAAGGAGGAATAATAGAAACTTTGCTTGTTTTTCTTCCGACGTTGTTTTTCTTTTCAAGTAAGAAAAGAAAGATGGCTGTAAAAAAAAAAGAAGAAACAAACAAAGGAAATGGCGATGGAGAGATGCCGGAAATGAAAGAGAAGAACCGGGTGTGGTTAGGGGGGGGCGTAGAGTTACGGAGGTATTGGCAGAACTAACAGGGGAACAGGTGGCAGACTGGATGAAAAAGTCAGCCGGGTGGTGTGCCGACGCGTGAGAGCCTGACCGGTCTTAGCCAAGATTTGAGTTAAACAAACAGCCAACCAGACACACATGTTAAAAGTCTGAGTAAGCTAGTTTAGCTCCCACTGAAAACAAACTACACATCTGATGTCATGACTCAACAGAGACCACCACCAAAGCTGAACTTTAACCCGTTGGATCTGCATAAACCATGTACAGCATGTGTGGAAAAGGTTGTCCTTAAAGAGTCATGCGAGTTTTAGCAGAGAAGTAGTTTGTCTTGGCTAACAAGCTAAAGTGCAAGGAAACTTTCTCAGCGATAAGAATGCACCGGGATGGTCGCGGGTAAGAAAAATCGAGAGGCTAAACGAACTTATGAAAGAAGAACAGCCAACATCCACCGATCGATGCCACGCACTGTGCCCGCCGGCCAAGGTCGAGACTTTTGGGCTGTCTCCAGGTCGTCGACGGATGCCAGACAAAGTATAACGTGTGAAATATCAAGAACGGCTAAAACAAATAGAAGAGCCGTCTGCGACGCCGGCGGGAGCTGGGAAATGTACACTGTGATGCAGACAAAAAGTCATGGACGTGCTGGGTTGTGGGTTTGTCAAGTGCACAGGAAAAGGGAGGCGTCGCCGCCACACGTGCAAATTCCATGTAAAAGGTTAAATGACATAACTATGTGGATAAAGTCAGCAGACGTGCAAAGCAGGGTAGGAATTTGTACATTTAAGGATCGGTATGCACCCAAGGCATCCCAGAATATCACATTGTCATTTAGCATACATCCCAATTAGTTTGACTATTGAGCTAACATCTAAAAACAAACCAGATGGGTCAAAACTCATTTTAGGATGATTTGCAATGTCGATCCAAATAATGAAACAATATGTGAAAACAGGAGCAACTTTGGTGTCTGTCCAGGTTTTGCAACATCTAACCTTATTGAGTTTGAAACAGAGGTCGTCGCTTTGACATGATGCGCTCGCCGTCCATCCAGTTTATTTTTTATGAACTGGCTAGCAGCCAATCATGAGGCACATATGGACAGACATTCACAGTTGCGCACACATTCACACCTATGTACAATTTAGTCTGCTCCATGAAGCATGTTGTGAACATTCAGGTAGACATGCAAACTCCAGACAAGAAGCCCACCGGAGCCTAGATTCCAAAAAAAGGAATGTCATGCCAACCACAGGAACACTGTGCTGCCTTCCGACAGGATTTTTATTATTATTATTTTTCTTTCCTGGTTGTTTTAATCACTAATTTTGAAAAATCTTGGTTGAAACAGAACATAACAATAAAGCCAAACTCTAGAAGAAAACGAAATGTCCAGAGGGAGAGTATTAAGAAGTGGTTCAAATAACTGTGACACATGCTGAAATTCTTTGATTTTTTTTTTTTTTTCATCCAAGACACCTGAGCCAACTGCAGTTATTTCCCGGCAGTGCTCTTTCAAGGGAAACCGTAACCTTATGCTTGTGCATTCCTGTTTCACTCTCTACTTTCCTGCAGTGTTTAGATGTGCACGTCTGCCCATCACGTTGATTGACAGGTTGAAGTGACATCAATTTTAGTGCTCAGCTAAGAATCCTAAAGATGGACTTACAGCGCAAAATAGGTCAAGGGTCAAACTCAAAGTAAACTGGTGACTGCTTTTACGGGCTTATGAAGGGCATGACCCCAAAGATGAGGTCATGTAACTTACACTTACTTTCAAAAAGCAAATAAAACCTGCTATTCAGCTTTCTACGTAGTAGTTTGACTTTGTGGTCTTATCTGCTGATGTTGGCTTTAGGGCATCCCTTTTTTCTTTCTTCCTTTTTTTTGTGGGGCGATGGGTCACCAGTCTACTCTGCGGATTTGCCCAAGCAGGTGGAGTGTCAACAATGTAGGTGGTTGGCACGCATGGTCTGGGACTCTTTGCCAACTACTTTTGACATAGCTGCCAATGAACGATTACTCCTTTACAGATCCAAAGTCAGGATGAAGAGCAGAAAGGTGTGGCTGTGGTGCAGGCAGCAGAGCATTAAAGAGGGAGTCTAAAATAAGGCAGAGAGAAAGAAAGGCTAAATTCGTGTGGTCTCCATACAGACTGTTTGTTTTTCTGACAGCCTCAGCTGACAGATGCTGTAAAATGAACTTGGAAAAATGTGCAGACTGGAGTGATAGGAGGATAATACAAGGCTGGGGTTGACTGCCTTATTTAGTCGCATAGGAATTTTTAGGGATGTTTCTGGGGTGCACCCTCGAGTTAATTTTAACATTCCTGGGAAGAATTTGTCTGCAAAGGCATTAGGTCTCAGCCTCTGAGGCTTGAAGGTTGTCAAGGGATTGGGAGGGTAGGCTGGAGACAGAAGAACTTGCCCAGAAAAACACCACATGCAGGAAATACAGTTTTTATGGCTGTTTCACAGATGCTGAGCAGTGTTACGCACGCAATTTTCTGCACATAGAGGAAGACAGAAAAGTGGTGGTAGCAATTGCATGAGGTTCTCCAGACTTGCTTTGGTCTTCATGTGTGTCCTTTACGCATTGAGTCACGGGGAAACTAACATGTCAGCAAATTTCACGTGTGCTTAAATGCGCAACGAGAAGCCATAGAAATCAAAACAAGCGATGGCGTCACTCGGTTGCCTTGGCATCGCACCGAGGCGCTAAGCTGCTGTGCGGGCTGGAGGACAAGCGGTCGACCCGGCGCCTCGAGACGGGAAGTCGAGCGTGGAAGTTTGTTTACCTGCCTAGTGAAGAGGATGGCGGCGTCGTGGTGGTTTTGGTGGTCGTCGCCCAGCGGGTTTTGCTGGTTCTGCCACTTGCAGAAGCTCTTGAGAGTTGCCGCTGCGTTCTTGGACACCTCCAGCCCTTTGTCTTTGTCGGTGACCGTGGTGACTTTCACCACGGACAGCCGGATGGGGTTCTCGATACTGGCGTGCCCGTACAGCTTGGAAGCGATGGAGGCCAGGGTGAGGAGATAGTGGTTTAAGTCCTTGCCGTACTTCTTGGTCATGGTCTCATCTGCCACCAGAAGAAGCTCAACATGTCTGGAGCGAGAGATCGACCTTTTGCGTCGCATGTGGCTGTCCGCAGCTGCATTTGGAACGAGCCGGCTCCACCATCTCCGCCCGCGCGCTCCCAGATCATGCATCTCTCTGTCCGGCCTCTTTCTGCCCGAGCGACCCTTGCGCCGACTTTTCCGCGCTGCGTCCCGGCGCCCTCTGCCACGATCGCGCGTCCCGCAGCTCTCACGGCCGTCGCGTGCGGCTTCAAACGTGAAGCTCTCACGCGTGAAGACGTGGAGGGCGTGTTCCGCGTCCTTGTCTTGCAGAGCGCGCGCGTCATTCTCGTGCCCCTTGGCTCGGACGATCGGCGTGACCGCGTAGCGCACACCGTGCACGGCGAAGAAGCCCTCCAAACCTCCACCGCAAAGGTTGAAAACAGCCAGGGACTCCGGATTGGTGTTCACCGTTCCGCGATACACGCAGTCCCGCTGCAAAGACTCCGAGCTGCCTCCCATCATGGCGAGTACATACTGAGGGCTGAAGTGATGCGACATCACGGTCCCATCACGCTCCATGTCCAGTTGAAAGCGACTCCCATCCAGGTAGATCAAGTACCCCGCCTTCCCCCCTCCGTTATAAATCCGATCAATAGTCCGTACGACCCCATCTGTCCTCCTGGCTGGTGTGATCAGCGAGCCATTTGCAGGTGGAAGATAGAAACCCTGGAAAACGGAGACTCCGGCTCCGAGTTCCGTCTCCAGCAGCACACACAGCAACAGTAGAGGGAACCAAAACATGCCGCCTGCCGCAGCACCAAGGAGCCTCACCATTGTTCATTCCACACAGGGCAGCATGTAAACATTATATGACGTCTGAAACACGAAGGAGCGAAGCTTGAGGAGACAACTTACTTGTTGTTCCCAAAAGCGCATCCTGCCATGTCCTGTAAAACAGCGTCAACAAAATCATAGAGAGGAGCAGGGATGGAGGGGGAAAGGCGTAGCACAGAGAAACTGTGCGCAGTCTGGGCTGAACTTGGAGAACAAATCACAAAGTTTGCTCTTAATAGGACCCAGAGAGAAAAAGTCCTGCCCCTTTGCGCTCAATCACCACTCCTCCACCCCCACCCCCTTTCTTCTAGCTCGCTTCTTCAAATCTTTTAAGTGCTGCGAGGAGAGATAGAAAAGGAACCTGAATAATATTTGAGGAGAAAAGTGTCTCTCTCAGGTCAACTCTCCGTCCTCATCAGCGCAAGCGTCACCCACCTTGACAAATTGATGAATAAATGAAAAACCTGGTTGGGGGTGTAATAATTTTTGCGCACACGGAAAAAGCCATTTCGCCACCCTGTTTCAACTCAACAAAATAAAAATGTCCCTGTCGCTTTTAGCCTTTGCTGCTTGGCAATTTCAATAATTCAAACTGTTCAAACAGGATTTAAGTGGCGAGTTTCAGCAAACCAGGCAGCGATAGATAATTTATGCTTGTCCCATGAATAAGAACTTATTGTTCCTGTGAGAGATGTTAATGGCATAGGGCCAATGTCAGAGAGGGCCACTCGAGAATGTGACTTTAACACACCCTGTGGCTTTTGTATGTCTGAATGAAGGAGGAAGAGTTCAACATGTTGTGGTCAGAGCTTTAGGTGTAGTCTGTGCATGCTTCACTGGAGCTCAGGTAGTTTCTAAATCATCCTAAAGAAGACACAAAGCACCACCTGTTTTTTTTTGAAGCAAACCCCAGGTGTTTGAATAACATGCTCAAAATAGCCTCGATGCTCCAGAGACCCAATTATACTTCAACAAGTAATTAAAACATCCATTTTATATTGTCGTATTGACAGAGTCACCAATGGAAGCCTGCACCATGCAGAGTGACGAGTCCCTGGAAGCATCACATAGTACCTTAGTAATGAGAGCCCATGCAGGTTGGCGTTCTAATCTGAATTCTCATCGGCGCATATCTTAACTGAGAGGTGCAGCGTGTAAGAGAGGATGCGAAGAATGGGCAAACATGGAACACTGCCGCTGTCAGCCTAGCCGAGCGAGAACAAAGCCTCCAAGAATGCATTCTTCTTCTTTACAAGGTCTCTAAAGTGTGGAATTGTGGAGATTTCTCTTACTATTCCTTTTTGGAAGTTGTGATTTTGTTGAACTTTTAAATGTGTGCGGGGGTGGTGACGGCAAACTAACCTCCTGCACAAACAGACGCATTGTAAAACAAAACAATTAGGGCTCACAATGTTCTTGCGCTAATTTTATTCATTTTAATGTGATGCCTTCAAAAAGAACACATGTCCACTTCACTGAGCTGTTATGCAATATAGCCCCCCGCCCTCCCCCTTACCCATCTCTATTTTTTTCTCCTGCCTTGTCTTGCCGGATGCTTGATCATCACACCAAACTGTCAAGTGTATTAACGGCAGTAAAAAAAAGTCTGTAAAGTCAAAGCAAATAAAACCTTTTGTGTGATACAGGATGTTTGATCAGGTTGCTATGATGTCAGGCAGACGCGTGTGTGTGTGTGTGTGTGTGTGTGCAGAAGTACACAGAGTTTGGCTCGAATCCCTCCAATGGTCGCTCCCTCCCTCTATGAATACCTCACATTCACCCATTGGATGATTTTAATCCTTATCATCTGAGACGGAGATGTATGCCAAAGCAACCATATGGACATAAACCGCCAACCCCCCCTGCCAACACACACATGCTGCATACAGAACATCACCAAAACAACTATGGAAGGCCTCCACGTGCCACGTCACGTGTATGGAACCAGCCCGCCGCTTACCGTGACTGGGAAAGGAGAGAATCCAATACGGCTCATTGACAAGCCGATCCTTTTACGTAACCGCCAAGCTTTGTTACTAAGTGTTGCTGTCAGAACCCCCCCTAACCCCCGCCAGCAACTTTGGAATGCACACATGGATGCTCTCCATCCTGCTTTCATCATTGCTAAAACCAGAATTTCGATTAAGATCAAAATGGAAGGTGGGGAACTCACTTTGCTTCTTATGGAATGACTTAAGTAAATTTGTGTAGGCTTTATTTCTAGCCCAGAGCACAGGTGAAATTAGATGTCGAATCAGGAACACTTCCATGAATAAAAGAACATGTGCACACTCTTTTATTCACATCGTGTATGCAGCTAAGTAAATATCAATCATGCCAGAAATATCTTGCCCTAATATTGCAACTAGGTTCTATGTCTCAGCGAAATAATTGAAGTACAGTTACTTTGCAAAGTCACAATTGGTTACAGTACAGTATTAATTAACAATAATAGAAAGTTTTGCTATTAGCTGCCTCGATACCAATTGAATAGGAATCACATATTTTACAATCACAATTTTCCCCCACACATTTATGTGAAACAAAATTATCCATCCAGCGACTATCTGAGCCGCTCACGACTTTGGTCAGTCGGCGCCGAAGCGGGGTACATTGTAAACTGGATGCCAGCCAGGAAACACATAGACACATTTACCAAATGATCAAATACAGGAGGAGACACAATTCTTAAATAGACACTGTTGATATGTAAACTCAGAGATTTTTTTGGCGGTATCATTTCCCACTTCACAACCAAATTTGTAGAAATGAACTCAAAGAATTAATAAGCAATGGATACTTTGTATGTTAAGATACAATGGAGGTCAAGAAAAGAAATGATTTGTTGTTGTGTCCTAAAATCGATTTACCTGATTCTCAACTGCTGAGCTTGCAGCCAATATGGCAATAACTACAATGTGCCATGTAAATCATAGCTGTGCAAGAGTGTTACCCACCAATTTGTTCAATATTAAAAAATAAAAAAACATGACAGTACAGTGATGCTAACATCCCGCCATTCCCTTAACAGGAAACATAAAAGGATTTGATTTGCGCAGAAGTGAAGACTATCAACTCATCACTTAACCGTAGTATTTGTAGCCACCACAACTACAACGTAAAGTTTAGGAAACTGGTATCGTAAACGTTTATCGTTGAGAATCCCGCACCAAAATGTACCGTTAAGAAAGAATCAAAAAAACAATCCTGCCATAACAAATTGAACTAAACTGTACTTGCTTGGCGTGCATAGCTGGAGAGGTCACAGATCCAAAGCAACTCCACCCTTTTTGATCACATCTGGATAGTTTACGTGCATCACAAATTGATGCTTAGCCACGTCGTTTCAAATGACGTCGTCAACTACTTTCCTTGGCTTCTCGCTGAGGGGAACTGCAGATCTGTATTCGGGCAGGATGCCGGGATGGAAGGCTTGTGGAGAATTTATGGTGGGTTTGCACAAGGTGTGAAAACGCTGTGAAGCACACAGAGAAGTTAAATGCGTGTCAAGAAGTGGACACAAGAAGAACAAAGTGACTGAAGGACAAGTCAGAACCTGTGTGAGGGTGCCAGGCGTCATGGCGAGTGCATAGATGGCCCAGATTGGAAGCAGAGACACAGAGGATAAGGTGAGGAGCCAGCCCAGTGCTGTTGCCCAACTTGGAGCGACCAGGCCTTTCCCGAAGCTCAATGGAGACCAACAGACCAAGGAGAACAAGAAGGTAGCCTACAAGTCACATGAAAGAAGTTTTCACATATCCCAGACAGATGCCCACGCCCATTTTGTAGGCTGAGGATGGAGGACAAGATGTTTTTTTAAAAAAGGACAGATGGACTTAAAATAAATGGGGTAAAGTGGTCATCTCTGGAAACATCTACGTACATTTTCTTCATGGCAGCTCACTTACTGTGCACACGGCTGGCGTCAGATACTTCCAGCACAGCTTGAAGACAAGCAGGGGATTGTGGCCCGTCATGTCCTTAATGTTTGAACAAAAGCGCTCGGCACCTTTGCGCAAAAGAAGTGGTTGTAGTTATTTTGTTGCTACAATGATAGGAAAAAAAGTCCTTTTTAAGCAGATATACAATTATATACAATTCTAAATGAGACGTAGTTTTCTTTAACGAGATTCTGTAATTTGAGTAAGCTCTGGCTTTATTATTCTGCTCACATGGCCATAAACTCACTTGAGGGTGACATGAGAAATGAACCAGACATTTTAATTCTTGACTGTCACAGCCATTGTCATGAAGGAAAAAAGTCAAATGAGGAGCAAACCGTGTAGTGGAGTTGATATTCCTGTGAAATTCCCCCTCAGATTTTTTCGTTTCCTAAACATTCACCTCCGACTGGGAGAGTCATAAAAAAGTTGCTTTGGTATTCAGTTGGATCTATATTTTTCCCTTAATCATGATTACCTGCAAAGTCTCTTCTGTCTTTATTGCATTTTTTTTAGCTGACATGGCATGGAACAGTCTTTGTGTAAATGTTTTTTTTTTTTAAATGCCTTTGTCTCCGGGCTGGGTCGGGCTAGAATAGTGGCTATGTCGAGCCACACAGACTGTGAGGGCGAGAGGCTGGGGGTCTTGATTGAGCGTCCAGAGGAGACAGACAAGAGCCTGGCTTTGAGCCAATCTTCTTGCAACAGAGGGTAAGCTGCGGCCATGTTCGGTCTACTGACCATGAGTGGGAGAAAAGCTAAAGTATGTGAGTAATGTAATAACCAAAACTGGTTTTATGTCATTCTGCTCCCTGCTCTAATACAATTTCCTTTTAATCTCAAACGCATGAGTGCTAAAAACATGTGACTGTTTCCTACCATAGATCCAGCCAATTGCAATAGACTGGAAGATGGAGAGAAGTAATAAGCTGGCTCCACTGCAGGAGAAATGATCATATATCTGGAACACATACAGACCACCCTGCATGGCCAGCAGCAAGACAAAGACACACACAAAGTGGACGACTCGATATCATGAAATCCAAAATGAGTGGTTAGTTCAACGCGTTCACACAGAGGTCATGTTACCGGCGTCACCATAATCAGCCCGATCAAGAAGCATGCAACGCAGATAAATAGCAGCAGGAGCTCTCTGCGGTAGCCGCGTCTGATCAGATGGGGGTACAAGTCGGTCACAGATGTCATCAACGCCTCTAGACTCACAAACTGCAAGACAGAAAGAAGATTTCTGTTTCTTTTTCATTCATGGCGCTTCACGTAATATGTCATATTGTGCTACCAACCTGTGTGTCCAGCCCCAGCATGATGATCATAAGGAAGAAGCAGATGGCCCAGAGTTGAGGAATGGGCATCATGGCTACAGCTCTGGGGAAGGCGATGAAGGCCAGGCCAGGCCCTGGGATGAAAAAAAACGCAAGAGTATCAAACATAAAAGTAAATCCAAAGCAACAAAGAGTCAGTGGTAATCCTCCGTTGGTAGCCGAAATGAGGTCTGCTGAGGCTGAAAATAGTTTACTTTGAAGAAAATAGATCTTTGTTCTACAAACATGACGTAAACTAGAATGAAAACTGCCCACCAGTGGAGTAACAAAAGAAAGGTTCATCAAAAATCTTGGGATATTTGTATCGAATGTGTTCTTACCGGACTGAGCCACAGTGGCGATGTCCACTCCTTGCTCCTCCGCCATGAAGCCAAGCACTGAGAAGATGGCAAAGCCTGCAAGGAAACTGGTGCTACTGTTCAGGAGGCACAGAAAGTACGAGTCCCTGTATGCACAAAAGGAAAAGAAATCATATTTGACGTAAAACTGAGTCGTGTATTTAAGTGCATCTGGCAGTAGTTGATGGCCTTGCATTCTGCATTAGCTGAAGCCAAAAGCTAAGTGCTTGATTGTTTTCGGGCATGACTGACTTGAGTGTGGGAAATTGGGTTGCTAAGGCTTTTCTTGAAGGTGTGGCTGTGTCCAAGCATGTTTTCTTGGGCCATTCCGTTCATTCTTTCTGGAACCCATCTGACCATTAGCTTCTAGTTTTTCACACAGTGTGGTTCGAGTGGCTGCCTGTGTGATAAAATGTCTCACTTGTAGCAATCATTGTTATATTTGTTGTAACTGCCAAGGGCTGTGAGGCTCCCCAAACAGATTCCATACGAAAAAAAGATTTGGGTTCCTGCATCCATCCATACCTGCAAAAAAAGAAGACAGTAAAGAAACAGTGCAAGCTTCAAGCATTTCTTACCATAATTTAAAACAGATTAGGAATTTGATCTAATCTAAATTCTGTCGGTAACCTTTAAAAACTGATATTGATCCAAAACCTAAAGTTGATATTTTACGGACACGACTGTCTGTCTACACCTGCGGGTCTGCCAAGCGAGTGTGGTTAGGTTTGAGGTAGTAGATGATTCCCTGGGCTGCTCCAGGCAAAGTGACACCACGCACCAGCAGAACAAACAGCATCACATATGGAAAGGTGGCTGTGAGATACACAACCTAGAAAGTGCAAAGGAAACGAGAAGAATGACAATTAGTAACAATGGGAAAAACATGACATCGTTATATATTTACCTTTCCTGTGGACTTAATACCCTTCCACACGCAGAAGTAACAAACGAACCAGACAAGGGCAAGACACAGTGCAAGTTTCCAGCTTATAGGACCGAGCTCGTCTAAGCTATCGGAAAGTTGGAGCACCTCTCGCCTACAGCATACAAAGAGAGTTGTTACAATAAGCTTTATTAATTAATTACCAATGAATCCGAGGATGCACTGACTCCCAAAATTCCATGATAGGTGACGTGGTGTTCTCAGGCAGGCTGCTTACATTGGCTGTATGGTTACGATGGTCATACATGAAGCAAGCATCTACAGGGAAGCACACAAATACGTGTATTATATATAGTTCATGCCTTCCGCGTGGACCTGATTGCAGCGACTGTACTAACTGACCAGTGTTCCACGAGTTATTACAGTGTGACCAGGGCAGTTCTTCCTGAAAACTATACGATAAATAGAATAGAGCCCAAGCCAGTATGACGATGTAGTACACACATCCATGCAGGATCATCATCTGGCTTGCATAGCCGAGCCCTGCAGACAGACAAGAGAACAAGCAAATCTTACTGATGCTATCTGGTGACCGCAACCAGAAACCTGAAGTGCAATGCATTTACTATGCAGTATTTTTTGCCAACCTTGGAGAGCAATGGAATAAATATGGTGTAGAAAAAGCTTTACATAAATCTTGTGTAATTATTAATTTAGATTTTTTTTTAGTTTCTTCCCTTTTAGTTCACTCAATGGACCAAGAAAAGCAAGTGATCGACAAATGTTGTTTATGCAGTCTTACTGTTTTGCTTGATTGATACAATTGATTAATATAATTGAATCTAGCTTTTAAATACAGTATAAAGTACAATACAAATGTACCTCCTAATATTGGGCAAATGGTTCTCCAGGCGCTGACACCGCCTAGGCTCGTGTACTGGCCCAGAGAAGTCTCCAGGAGGAACAGAGGAATGCCACACAGCACCAGGAACAAAAGGTAAGGTACAAAGAACACACCTGGACACACAGATAACATTTACTTCCCGTGGTTCATTCTGTGAAGAGGATGTTGTAAAGTCTATGAAAGCTATGGAAAAAGATTAGCAAGAGATAAAATAAAGCAAAAGATGTGAGTAGAAGAAGCTCATTTCTATTGCTTCATTACTTGCATTTATTTTACCTCCTCCATTCTTGTAGCACAAGTACGGAAACCTCCACACGTTCCCCAGGCCAATGATCTGGCCTGCCACGGCAAGAAGGAACTCAGATTTGCTGGCCCATTGGCCCCTGGCATGCAAGTCAACTTTGTTGATTTCTGTTGTCTTGTTTGAGGTTCTTCTATTTTCAACGTTGTTCAGGACTGGCTCTATTTGAGGTGGCAGCGACTGGGACGTCATCGTTGGTTACACACACACACAGCCCCTTGAAAGATACAGAACAATGTAAGCTAGGTGGATCCAAAGATTTACATATGTAGTTGTGGGCAAAGTGAAATGAGGGCGTTTTGAGCTTTTGTCCTTTCTCCCATTCTTCTTATTGCTTATTTGTCCGTGCTGGAGTTTATGAGCATAGGTGTAGATAACACTGGGAATGGGGCGGGCAGTTTTATGGGGACAATGATCTGCCCCTCACACACGATCTAGAAAAAAAACGATAAAACTGAGGCTGATGTTTGTCTTACGACGGGACGGGTGTGAAGCTTTAAGGTTGACCGGTAGAAAATGAATGAAATGATTCAATTTCAACGAGCACCATTCAACTTTAAAAACAAACAAGCAAACAAACAAAAAACACACATGGCCGCACACAATGGGGTTCCCTATGACTGCTGGGATAGGCTCCAGCATGCCCGCGACCCCGGATTGCGCACACAGGGATATTGCAAATAATAGAAAACCATTTTGCGGTGCAAAATGTTTGTTCTTTTTTGGGGGGGGGGAGCCATGTGACATAAAATGACCTCTACTGATAACGGAAAGCCAAACACGCACATAGGTAATAGGGAACGTCCTCGTTGAGTCCAAATTGAAATGTAATCTACAATTCATGACTGAGTTTAAGTCCTTTGCTCGGTTAAGAGCTATAATAAACTGACATGTAAATTCGTAAACCGCTTGTGCCTACCTCTGCGTGCACTATAAGGCTCCAAAGTTCACACAGCAGGTACTTCCAATTCCTATCAACAAAATGGCTTATTCCAGTGACACGCGCACGTTTGCAGAGAGAACAGGACGTCACACCATCAGGACAGTTTATTTAGGGGGCAGATATTGGGTAACAGTTCCAAAGGGGGTGGTGGTGGGGATAAGCTCCCACTGCCTATAAAAAGCTCCCATAAGGCATGCGTCTCAAAGAGCCTCTGACAACCAAAGTCCAACTCCTGGCCTGCACGCCTGGCTTCGACTCAAAGCCTGGCGGAACTGCTTCTACTAACAGGAGAAGGGGCGAAGGCGTGTGACTGGCGCCTCAAAACCAGTTGCTTCGGGTAGATGGAGCTCGTCAGCTTGGGAGGGCAATCCATCTAGGGGACGGAAAACCCTGATTCTCAAACCCCCACTGCCTTGTGGGTTACCTATTTTCGGGAAAGGCTTTGGGAGACAACCCTGAGGAAAAATCCGGAGTGGAGCCCCGAAGACGGTTGGATAGTCGACGTCGACATCTCTCCGGCAGCTCCTGCAGCTAAACCAGCTCCAAATGTAATGCGCAGCGTTCCCTTGGATCAAGTTGGTGCAGCCGAGAGTGGAGTCATGTTTAATGGGCAACGCACTCTTTTTAGAAGTATTATTATACAGTATTATTTGGCAAAAAAAAAAAAGGATTATAATGTCTGTATACTTTTATGATTGTTGCTGAAATTATACATCACTCATTGTTGCAAACACCTTGGAAGTTGCAAGAAAGGCAAACATTAAATACCCAATCTCTGCAAAATAAATGGCTCTGAAAAGTAATGTTGTACTGCTTTGAAAGTATTCATATAAACCCTCATCATTCTAGCATCATACTGGAAGGGGGTGGGGGTCACATAGGGCCATGAAAGATTGGGTAGGAAGACTTCACAGCTGATCTCTGACAAGCCTCTTGTCAATGGTTTGTCTTGACAAATATGCAAACCACACGGTTTAAAGTGAATAGCAACATCAACCCAGGTAATTAGGGTGACTGTGTTGTAAGCCGTAGTGTTCTTTGTCTAGATTTAGTCGTCAACTAGGTACCGTACTTGAGTCTCCCTCATTAATGACACAAATTCCCTGGAGAAAATAAAACGGTTACAGGTCAAGAGTAATTGGCGGTTATACAATGCCCGAATTCCTCAACTACGCACATACGATTAGTACAAACACACACATTCAATTGTACATGCTGCATGAGGCTTTCCTTCCCTCGGGAGCCAAATAATAGCCCAGCATTAAGATTCACTGTTTTGCACAGACAAATGTGCGTCTCCTGTTAATGTGCTGCCAATATATGCGATGGAGACCAGGCAAAGTCCGCAACACAACTTCTGCTGGCTTTTATGGACTTTGTAATTAGTGTCGGGTATCTAGGAGTCATTACAAAGAGAGGTGAGCATTGAGGAAAAATAAAACAGCTCACAGAAACTGTGAAATTCTGACAAAACTCTTTAAATGTATGATTACGTTAGCCAGAAATTTGACATTCTGATATATGAAACAGTTGCCGTAAACTGTGTTACAACATTCCTTGTCACGATGTGTCATGATTTTTTTTTTTATGGGCACGAGTAAAATTTATGGCTGCATTCACCTTCCTCTTTATTCTTTTAGAAACTCATATGCTTTATTTAAAACAAAAATCACTTAATCATCCACACATTGCATATATCGCCTCTGAGACTCTTGGTGAAGCACTTATTTGTTCCTGATTTTCCTTCATAAAGATTTTATGAGCAATCAGCTATATGACTCTTTTGTTGAATTTAACCCAATTTAAATAAAGTGTGCTTAATATTATTATCAACCACAACACATGTCCTGTCTTAATTTTATTTTAAATCTCATGTCATTCATTCATTAGCTGTTTGATTTCCATAGAAACATCAACAATAAATAATGTAACAGCATGATAATGCGATTTGGTTTCAATAATAGCATTGCAATATATCATGATTCACTAGATCAAAGTAGACTGAAAAGAGTAAAAAATGTCTCTTAAAATGTGTCTGGAACAAGCAAGAAAATGCATTATTAAATATTACAAATCATTTTCTGCCATTTTTTAATATGTGCTATTTTTCTCAGATTTGTTACATACATTCGGTCTCTCAGTTGCCACCCACCTCTGTTTTCTGTGCCTGTCGAGTCCCAATGAGTCCCAAAGGTTGCACTTCAATGATATGGATTACTTTTTCTAACCACTTTTCTGAAATCATTTACCGGACAAAAATTCTGTACATCCTGTTTTGTTTGTGATTATATAGTAATCTTTCCCATTCATTGTGGAGGTTAAAGGGACATAACACGGCTTTTTTTTTTTTCCAATTTCTAGCAAACGGGCCCACCCACTTTTGAAACTCGACTTCCTGTTTTGTTTTTTTCATCCCAGGAGGGAGGCAAACATTGTATTTCTTGGCTTGGTTTGTCATGTTCTGTTATCACCTAGTGTCTGAAATGTTAAATAATTGCCACCAAAATTTATTCTGTGCATTGCTACTCTTGTTTCCATCAACCTGTGAAAATATGAAAGCGTTGGACACAATATTCTGGATTTACTTCATTTCAGCTCCTATGAGCAAAACACACAATTTTCAACTCACCAGCCAGATTTGTGTTGCCGACACCCCAAACAAAAAGTTTCTTACCCACCACTAACTGTGTTTGCCACCGGTGAGGCACATTGTTCACCAGACCACACTGTTACGGCTGCCCGCCATTTATCCAGCCAGAGCAGGAGGATAAACAACTGCAAGACTTGGGAAAGCTTTGGAGCATCAGACTTCCAGCGAGGAGGCCGACTGTCCCTTCAGCTCTGTGTGACCACTTGAAAAGCACAGGGAGGGAATATGTCCCAATCTTGACTTCAGGACAAAGGTAAGTCAAATGAAGTCTTACAGATTTCAGTTGAATGTGTAACCGTTTATGTACAATTCGTGAGGATAAGTGTTTGGAAGCTGAATGAATGAATGTTTAAAAATATAAGTGAGTTGATCAATTATTTTCTTTTCAAAATGTATTTGACATTAATGTAGTTGTAAGACACTTATTTAAATGTTCTATTTTTGTTTTGGTGTTTCTCTACAGAAAGAAAGTACCAATATGAATTAGGCACCGGACTGATAAAGATTAACCTTAAGATGAGTGGTGTTGATAAAATTGTATCGATACTCATCCCTCTTCTTAAGGTTTTTCCACTTTCCCTCAGTTATTTTTTTCCCCCACTGAACATGCAGAGAGAGAGATGGAAAGTATGCAGGAAATTGGGTTGCTTGATGAAATACGCACAGGGAGGCAAGAATAACGGAACAAGTTGGCCTTCGGTAAGGTACTGTATGTGTTTGCTTAAAAAAAAGGAGCAAAATTAAAAGGCTTCGGAGGGGTTTCTAAAATATCATTTGTCAACTGAGATGGTTTTCCTAAGCAGCATCACCATTTGGTACAATTTAATAAAAACATATATTTCAAGGTGCTCGCAGATTTATATTGTAGTTTTAACAATGCCTTTGAGTTTGTCTATTCAGATATTTTATCGAAACAGAAATGTACAGCAACACCTGGACAAGATGTTACTATTTTAATTGATTCAAAGTCCCAAACAATAATAACAATATATGTTCACATTAAGACACAAGTCCATGTTCTTTGGAAAATCTGTAATTGCACTTCTGTATGTCAATATGTACTGAAACTAAAACACAAACAATGCGTAATGCGGTTTAAATCACCTTTTAATTAAGCAAGACTGAAGTTGAGGGCAAAAAACTAAAACATGACTTTTATTTAGGACTATTAGGTTAGTACATTCAGAGAGGTGCTATTATTTGAATATCTTGCTACTTAACAGAAATAGAAATCTTTATAATTCGTAAAAAATTAGGTTGAGATGTATCGTTGAAAAGGAATTGTAATGTATTGTGTTCATGGAATTTGCTCACACATGCACGTGCAAAATTTCAAAATCTCAATCTTGACTGAAACACATGAGCTCTCTCCTTGTTGACGAACTTAATTTTCCTTAATGCAGTGATTGCACGGAATGCCATGTGAAAAAACGTATGGTCAAATTCGACCGAGGTAACGTTTAGAGAAAATCAAACACACCGCTGTGTGACCTGTATCATATTACCCCAGACCAGACATCCAGATGAATGAAGGGAAAGCAAAATAAATACAGTACGTGTGTGATTTCATTTTTTAAAAATCAGCATTTTGTGACTATAAAATGACTAGTTGGATACTGCCTGTGGTTGTGGGGATCGTCTCCAGTTCCGCCATCTTTCTATCAAAGTTCAAAATGATGTATGTGAGGTTAATTGGAGACTATTTGATAGGTGTCCAGTGTGTGTGAATGGTCGTCTGTCTCCCTGCGATCAGTACAGGGTGTACTCGACCTCTCACCTTAAGCGGGCTAAGAAAGGCTCCAGCTTTTCTGTAGCCCTGAACAGGATATGCATTCTAGAAAATAATGGGAAGCCAAACAACGGCGGAAAAAAATGTATCCCGCAAAGTAAAAAAATCGCAAAAGAATGAAATAAAGCTACATGGAGGAGTGGCTAAATAGAGTTGAACGAGTTTCTAGAAGATCGCAAGGCAGCATCTGGAACACCAGTGGTGGAGTTGAGCCATTTAGGAAGAGTGAAGGTTTGGCACTGAAGGTTTCCTAGATGAGGCACAGATGATGGCATTGAATCAAAAATGCGCTAATGACAGTGACTGATCACATTAAATCATTGACATTCGCACGTCGTAACTCTTAGGCCCACACACACACACGATTTCTTGACGAGCTGTCCTATACTTAATTAAGTGCACACATCTAGCATCCTCATTCTGCTGAAGAAAGATCGGAGTGTTTTTTTTCACCTCCTGGGCTGCACGGCAGGTAGTTGGCATCATGCATCACCTGACAAGCCAAGTGAACAATCATCCTATATGGTAAATACCACGAGTCTGCATGCATGAACGGATCACTCATCGGCCATGAGAAAAAGCTGAGACGCTCAGTGGGGCTCAGCTTCCACTTTACATGGGGAAAAATACAATACCCAAACTTTAGCCCTATAAGTCCCTAGGCTTGTGACAATTAAAAGAGAATGACAAAATGAATTCAAAAAGAACTGAAAATACAGCAAGGTGAGGATGCAGCAGAAAGAGTCTTGATTTGTACTTCTTGCTTAAGAATAAAGGAATGTTGAGGCTGATTTAAAGTCTACAGAGCAGACAGAGCAGAAATGAATACGTGTGGCTCATAAAGCAAATTTTAAACTTCATTTTGCCATCACTACATAAAGAAAAATATTTCTGTTAAAACTGAAATTAATAATAATTTTTGTATTATTCTATTCATAATGCAATATAATTATTTGTAAATTGGGACAGTAAAAACATTGGGTTTGCTTTTTCTCGATAAGTAACACTGAAAAAATAGTGTTTGAAGCTTGATAATGAAAGGGCAATGGGTTAATAAATCTGCACACGAAGACATATAGATGAGGGTCATTTCCTTGCTCTCTTCCTGCCAGTGGGCACCAGTGGGAGTTGACACACCTTCATGGCCGCAGAGCAAAAACACTCGCCCTTGATATAAGCAGTGAGTGCAATGCTTTTTTTGGCCAGGCTCTCTAAGAGGAAGAACCGTGACGGAGCAACACAGGGGAACAATCAGGGAAATGCCTGTATCGTTCCAACAGAAACCTAGGTGGCGATCCAAAAGGGTGTGAGACAAAGGAAACAAAGTTGAAAAGGATGGCTCCTTCACCTATTGCTGCAACCAGACAAGTCCTTCTGTGCACACATGGATATACAATTACCGTGCACCCTTTGTACACTAAGAGCAATTTCCGTCTCTCACACATTCACAAAAATATTTAGGGGGACTATTGCTTCCTCGGTTTCATTGCAAGCCAAGTCATGTGGCTTTGTTTTGAGAATGTAGTGGCATTCAAAGAAGCGCTTTTTTGGGCTTCAGGTTCCTTGTGGAAATTTGGGCAACCATAATTGACCATCAATCTTGACCTTTCATACAGAGAAGCTGGACAAACAATCCAATCTCAGCCGGAATACTATGACAACTATTATCCGGATATTTTGAGAAACCATCCAGTAAGGCAAATGTGTCTCCTATAGATCTTTTTACAGTATGGAATTTCACAGTCATATGACTTGTGGTTCTCATCCCAAATAGCTTTTTTGCTCCTGTGAGGATCCAACGTCTGCCTCGCTCAGGAGGCAGGGCAAGGCTCCTGACTGAATAGCAGGAGCCGGCCATTATGGCCATGCTGGTGGCCAACAATGAAATCAAACTCAAGGAAATTCAGACAAGAGTTCTGGAAGACGATGAGGTCTTTTGAAACATCAATGCAATCAGTGTCACAAATGACCTCCATTTCTTGGACGAAACATCAGATCCACATGAAACAGCTGTACAAGGTTCCGTTCAAAAGGAAAAGAATGGATAAAAGAACTCAGTCACCAGTACGTCCAAGTGAGGTCATTCAATTGCAGAAGGTATACAATGCATATTTTGTCGTAAATTATTCTAGAGACTTTGATTATTATTACTACTTTTAGAGAGTCATGGAGTTAGAAGGCAATCAAGTTCAGCATGGGATGACTTAAATCTATGAGGGCAGCTTCAATTTAGCCAAAAATCGCCGAAGAGGCCGACCTGAGAGCAAAACGGGCTACGCAACACTGTATCTACAGTACAAAGGTGCTTGTTATGGTCTCAACCTTCATGTTAGATTGCCTTGACCCCTTAACAGTGTTCAGTGAACATGCCAATCACAGAAACACAAGTGTGTTTTCTTCCTCCTAATGTTATTGAATTTCATTATCTTTATGACCTAGAAATGTTTTTGTTTAGGGTGTTTTTGAGCTTCTGGACTGAATTCTCTTAAGTTGGTGGGTGTAAGAGGAGCACTGGTCGATTGTAAATCAAAAACCATAATAGAATCTCACAAAGCTAAATCATGCTTTACCTGCAATAGAAAAAAACTGTTGTGTTTCATAATTTGCATTTACCTCAGGAATAATTTTTATTCATTTCAAGGAGAAAAAGAATGTTTCAACCAAGACAGGTCATAGCTCGCCCAGGCGCCCCCCAATGATTCACTCAGACGCTACACTGCATCCAAGAATGCTCCAAATGATTTTTCATCTGGTGCTCCTCCTGTCTCTTGGACTTTATTTGTCTGAAGGAGTTGGTCAAAGTGCTCTCAGAATTGCCAGAAAGCATCCTGCTTTCATTACCCACATGCCTCTACTTTATTTGATCTATTTCTCCTTTTCTTGCCAGAGACAGCAGGGCTGTCACTCCTTTTGTCTGTTTTTCATTGGCAAAGCTGGAGCGACACAACACTTTAAAATGCTTCATTTGTGTTGATGTCATCATTGATGTGGTTGAATGTGATCATATGCCACAATGGCATCACTCAGATAGGACATGATTTAAACTGGACTGAATTGATCGTTTTTATTTATGCAGTTTCTGATATGATCTGAAATTGACAGGGATTTTGGCATGAGAAAGCCAATGCAGGTTTTTGATGCCTCCGTTCTGGGAGTAGCGTGGTTAAAAAAAGAAGAAGTAATAAATCACTTCCTTACTGACAAGTTGAGGTGAATTGCAAATGTCTGACTTAAAATAATCACTCAGCCATGGCCCAGTCAGCTGCTCTTCCAGTCTTATGCGAGATGGTGAAAGCCACTTTGGATTTCTCAGTCCAACACGGTTTGGTGACTGTAGTGCAGTTCTCAATGCACAACCCCCCCAAAAAACTGTAGTTACCGGAATTGACCAGAAATTTCCTTTGAGTCGTCAGATGGCTCATCACAAGGCAAGGGTGGTGAAGCAGTGGTGGGTGTAAATGTAGGTTTGACTCATGTTAGAGTCAACACTTGTTGGAGTTGATCTGACAGACTAATTTGAAGTGTGATTGAGGACTGGAATTTACCATGTCAATTTAGGAAGTTACCTTGACTAATTGTTCACTCAGATGGACCTCCTTCAAGCTGCAATGGGTCTTGATGGCTTCCAGGATCCTTTCTGGTGATTCTACAGAAAATAATGCAAGAACTGAGAATTTAACAAAGGCATGACACACGAATCAGGCCTGGACAAAAACAATGGGACAAATTGACTTCGCTGTTTTGCAGATTTTTTGAGGGAGGGCGGCGGATGTCAGTGTATCGTGCTTTTAGTCATTCTTTATGTTTCCCTACAATTAAACATCTGGAGATAATCTTTAGCCTGGCATCACAAGGCTGCATGATGTGGTTGAATAGACATACAGCCAATCACAGCAAAAGTACATCTTGTCTTTTGTTTTCTTCTTAACCAGGACAGCGTCAAGTTTATTTAAATCTGTTACAGTGAACTCAACAGCCTGTCCGGTGTTCAGTCGAATGAAAAGCTGTCTGAATAAGCGGGGGTCCAGATCTGCCTGTGAGAGCAAATAAACATGAGCTCCTAACTCAGTCTGGTTTCAAGGCCAGCTGACCTGCAACATCAGGTCCAAATACTGACAGAGCAATTTTTTCACAGCTTGAACAATGGAATAAGGGGAGAGGGATTATTTGCTTGTGGAGGATTCAGGATGATGGTTGAGAAAAATTGAGTTCTTTTGAATGTGGCATATGTGTTTGTGCTCTTTGTCCCACATTGCTTTAGCGTGCGTTAACGTCAGTAGTGCATGCCAAACTATTAAGTCCTCACAAACATTACATCAGGGTTGTGTAAGTGTGGCTACAGCTCTTTGCATGTCCTCATCCCAAATGCTACCATAACTTTACTGTGAGCACATATTTCTCCTCACTTAAGTATAAACTCTTAACTTCACAAACACCAGCTCTCAGAAATCTGGAAAAATTTTCTTTTTTGAAATTCCTGTTCCATTTTTACTTTCTTCCTTTCTTGAGCCAATGAATTGGAAAGCTTAGTGTCTTGGTGGTCTTACATTCCCGGATGGGTGGTTCCACTCATCCAAACTTGCAAATATCATTGGAATATTTCCCTTTTGAAAAGACCTCACAATTTTACCGAACCACTAAAATAGTAACCACCCCATCTTTGTCTTTTTGCACTGGGGTCAACCTTTGACAACACCTGTTTACCGTGGTGTTCAGGGGAGTTCGGACTCTAAAGAATGAGGGCTGTTAGGTCAAAAGTTAATCTGGCTTGAGAAGTTTGTCATTTCTGGCAGAGCTCGACAAAGCTGTATTGATTCAAGCATTCTTTGCATTTTCAAAAGGAAAACATAAGAAACCTTGAATGGCCTTTGAATGAGTTGAGTGAAATGATGTGGAATGAACCGCAGACGAGTGTGGTGTAGGAGAGCATGAAGCATTGTCATCTGTTGGTTTAGTTTAGCGGGGTAAATAAATGCACTTCCTGTTGTGTTTGAGTCGAATGGGCAATGACCTCAAGGTCAGAGATCAACTTCGATGGGAGTCTGTCTGAGTCAAGTAGAGCGCAGGTTAGCAAGTGCGCTCAGAACAAGCCCTTGAGCAGATGCCATCTGTGGCCTAGGCAAACACACTCGGAAATTGTATCTGTGTTTGTCATGCAAAGATTGATGGCAGGAAGTTACCAGCCATATGTTCCCTGTGACACCCACTCATCCGAAAGGAAGTGGCCTGGTGCACTTTGACACACTGACACACAGCCACAAAAACCTGCCTTACCATAACCCCGCAAACACTCTGGTCATGAACTAATGAGAGAGTGGACAACAATCTTTTCGAGATGTAGGTCAGTGCTCGGGGGGAGTGACCCGGTCTGCCAGCATAGCAGCAGAAGAGAAATTAATTCATGTCCTTCTTTTTATTATTATTATTTCAAAATTTGTAATAATAATAATAATAATAATAATAATAATTGGGCTCCACAAAATGCCTGAAAAGTCCTGGAATATTTTCGAGATTCACAACATGCACCCTTAAAATACTCTGTTGCACCCAGTGGAAAATTAGTCAATTACAGCCTCGTACACCAATTTTATTGATCAACATGAAATTGGATGGACGTCTATCACAACAGAATTAAAAATGAAGATGTATCTATGCACGTAGATGGACATTTTTGCAAGTGATGGTGTTTTTTGCTGATGTTACTGTCCTCTACAGGCCCTGACAGAAATTCCTCCCCTTCTGTCAACAAAAAGCCAATAATTCCACTGAAATCCTTCACTACCACCAGCCACCACTACTCCAGCCTTTACGGACACAGAGACACAGACACACACATGCACACTGTCTGTCAGCACCTTTGGTAAGGGCACATATTGGAATTCAAATCAAACATGAACTTCTTTTCTGATAACAAATCCAGAGAGAGGATGGAAAAGATGACGGGGAACTGTTTTACACATTTCAGCCCGATGTTGATGTCTGGCTGAACCAAAACAAGGACGCAAGCCAGGCAGACACACAGCGAGGTCACTTCATGCAGTGTGAAAGAATAAAAAGCCAGAAACTACACCGAACCAGTGGCAAATGTGAGAAAAGGCAGAAAAGTCCAAAAGCACATGAATGTCGGTCTTCTGTGTGGTACAAAGGTGGCCACCCAGACCTTACTCCTGATGCAACCAGTGAGATCTTATTACTCAAAAATATATATGTATGACATGCTGTGTTTGTGTACACACAGTTTATATAGTGTGGCGAGATGATGTCAGGGTGTGCGGGGAGACTAATCCAGTGGGAAAAGCTGTCTGTCTCTGTGAATAACCTGAGAAATGTCAAGAGCGAGAGAGAGCTAGGGTTGGTGTGAGGGTGGTAGAAAAACAGAAGTCTGTCTGGTGACTTTGAGTAATCAAGGATCTGTAGCATGAAAGGGTTCAAACAGAGAACTTTGCCGATGTAGCTATCTCGTGAGTGAATTTGTGCACAGTCAAGATATAGTGTTTAAACTTTAAATCGTCATTGAAATATGGATTTGAAGATACACTTCCTCCCATTACGTTTTGCTCAGTGGTCTTCTTCAATTCTGTTAATTATTTTCTGAATGAGAGAGTTTATTTACTGTCTTCATCATCTCATTCCAAGTCACAGACTACAAATATTATTCTTTTTCAAATTAGTCTGTAGTCACTTCCAGTACGATCATCTTCCCGGTGGCTGGGAGCGAGTGAAGAGCTACTCATAAGTGCTGTGTTTGGTGAAGCAGTTTGGGAAATTCCACAAGAGTATTATTTCCTGCCTGCTGTAGCTGCTCTTCCACTTAACTCAACCCTCCACACGGACAAGAATCCAGGTCTCTCTAAATTTGCTTCAACATAGAGCATCTAACATTATGTGAACTCTCAAGTCAAGTTTATTTATATAGCCCTTAATCACAGACAAGTCTCAAAGGGCTTCACATGTGCAAAATTGACATCCTCTGATCTTAACTCACTGAAGGGCAAGGAAAAACTCAACAACAAAAAAAACAACAAGGGAAAAATGAGAAACCTTGAGAAGAGACCACAGATGGGATGACCAGGCTGCAACGGATGCGGAGAGGGCACATTGAACACGCAATGTAAAACAATCCAAAGAAAAAATAGATGTCCATATTCAAAGTTGAGGTGCCCTCAACTCTCTTTGTGGAAAGACATTCAAAGCCAAGCAGAGTATTAACAGTAGGAATTGTATGGAAAAAAAGACAAACTGAATGTTGGTTGATATCCGGTAAATGATGAATTGATCAGAGCCGCATCAGGACGCAATCTTGCAGGCAGAATAATGGGAACCCTACTTTTTCTTTCTTTCTTTATTCTCCAGACACTTCACATAACGTTTTTTCCAGGCATAGCTGAAGTAGCCATCCCGAGAACTAATCACCTCTTCTAAATTAAGAAACAACATTTACAGGGTAGCACTTTGCGTTCGAGCACCAGCTTGAATACAAGCAAGCTCAACAACTAATTAGGGCATTGGCTTGTCTGATGCACTTCATCTGTTGGCTTTTACAGCCCCTTTACAGCTGGACCCCTGCTGCAGACACACTGGCCTCCTGAGTGGAATGATCAAGCCAGGGAGACGTACACAGCTCAGGAATGTTGATGAAACGTTCCGAAATCCAGAACCTGACTGTTAGATGTCACTATAATTGCACTTGTTTGTGAGTGTTTGCTCTGTGCATGCATGGCTTGACCTTGCACAGTTAAGTCTTTCATGAGCAAGCACGCTGCAGGGCACTGTCTGCAGTTCCCATTTCCTCATTCTAATCTTAACCTAAATAAGTGAGGCCATATTGTCAGGAAGGAATGTGATAAATATATGAGAGAATATGAGTTTACTCTGACCTCACTATTTTAGCTTTCAATTGGAACAATGGGGCCCATTCCTTTGTTTTCTGGTTTAAAATGAAAGCATTTGGGCTTTCACATCAAGACAAGAATATATAGGTCAAGAAAGCAACATTTGCCTGGATTGGAAACAATTTAGATGACAGCACTATTTGTAATGGAAAGGCATGTTTTAAATGGGCAAAAGTATTAGAAACAGATTTAAATTGAATAACACTGTATTTAATATTTCTACTGAAGTTGCAAATGCTTGCAATCACTACGTCAACCCTTTGACCAGACAGTTTGCCTCCTTATTTTAGGATGATACTTTTCTAAATCCACATAAAAAAATAGTTTGTCTCTGAATAATCAGGAAATAATCCAAATAATAATAGAAACGCAAGCACCTGCCAGTGACTTATCTATACTTTTGCTTGCATGAAAAATAGATGTGTCTAAACATGTGATATCTTTTAATGTATGTCAGATGCAGATATTAATATCTGGAAATAAAAGTGTTCTTTCTTACAATCATCGTTTGGTGCCCAATTTAAGCATTTTCAGTCTTCAGGGAAAACCAGTGAACTTATTTGAACTGAGCTGATGGCTTTTACGTTATTCACATCCACTTAACTGTTTGAGGGAGGGTTCAGTGGCGGTGTAGTCACCATTATTGCCCACTCAGTACCCTGTGCCCATGATATTCGGTGAGACAGGATTTCCAGTGTGCGCAGGAAACGACCCCACCCATTGGCGAGTCCGTATTAACTAAGAGTGGAAGCTGTCACTGGAAACAAGGCACTTTGAAAGAGGCCGTGAGGTGTGAGGTCTGTATTATTCCCACAAGTGTGTTTCACCACAAGCTCAGATGGCTGCTGATGCAGTTTCAGAACTTTGCTGCACTAAAACAATTTGATGCTTAGAAAAAGCCCAGCAGAAATGTCAAAACCCACAAATACGACAGCCTAAAAAATGTTCCGTTAAAGTGGGCCCGTTAAATGTTAAACCACAGGGTGCTTCATTGTCTTCTGTAGTCTTTGGAATGAACACTGACAATTGACAGAAATGTTCATGTGGGAGTCCAAAAGGGTGCAATGTAATCTGGTTTAAGCCAAAACTAGCAAATGTATAAAATGAAAATAGGAAATGTTTTCCCACAAGACTGATTGACTGTCCCAGGAAACAATTAATTAAAAGAAGAGGAAAAACTCAATATTGAATTAGTTTTCCTCATTTCTCTGCATTTTGCCTTGTGTTTCCAAAAATGCTGCAAGTCTAAATGGGACTCAATTCCATGCATTTTTTTTGGTAAAATGCATCATGTTGTCAAGATCAACTTAAAATGCAAAACTTGAAGTCCAAACACTGGCAAAGTCATGATTGCGGTCTACCTTGGGTTAGGATAAACAAATATTGATCTAGCCCCTTCACACAAGCCAGTACTTGACATTGACATTCAACCTTTGGATCTTTTCTGTGGCTTGAGTTGATTGGTGACCATCCTTGACTTTGGCTTTGGTTTCAAAGTCTTTGTTGACAGGACTGGCCATTAACAGCGGGAAGTCCACTCACCATGAAACTTAAATTCAGACCCACATGTTTTTTTCCATTGCTAACCTCAAGTCAACTCAAACCTATTGGCATGTGATGTGGAAAATAAAAGTATGTTGTTTTCTCACACCCAATGAATGCAAGTAAACGTCTCAACTTGAATTTACCTCACGTGAGTTGGCTGCATTGGTATGGGGCTCATGTCACAAAGCTAACTAATGTAGGTCAGTAAACATGTTTACAATGATGACAAATGTTTCCCAGGTTTGAACTCCCAAATCATATTAGAATAGATTTGATAAGTCCAGTAAATAGATTTTAATCACAACATGTTTACAATGATGACAAATGTTTCCCAGGTTCAAACTCCCAAATCACATTAAAATAGATTTAATAAATTCAGTAAATAGCTTTTAATCCAATTTTGTACATCTGTAGCTATGCTGCTCCTCTATAATGTTTTTAAGATTATATCCAAGTGTTTAACAAGACATGAAATAACTTTTTTTATTTTTCCGAGGAGCAGCTAGTCAATTACTTCATTTGTGGAGCAATGCTCGCAGGTGAATACCAGGGACCTGAAGCAAGGGTTAGATCACTATCAGTATTATTCATTGAAATGTTATTTCATGCACTATTATCACCTGACTTGCCAAAATGTAAAATGGGCAATTCAATAGCTCGACACGACATTGTGTTGACCATTTACTTTGCATCACGCGTGTTCAACCTAGAAAGATTTATGGGACAATCTCAGTGGATTGGAAGATCTAAAAAAATCTTTGCAATTCACTGTGTTTTAAAAATGTTTTGAATGAAACTGTGATTTAAAACTGCTTATTCCAAGCTTTGGTTTAAAAAGACAAAGTAAAACATATTTTTCATTCAACTCTCAAAGTAAAAGAGAGGGTATTTCAGAATGATCTAGTCTCACAGGACTGGTCCACTCCTTAGATCTGGACCTCTCGTGGTTTTGTGGACTTCTGTTTTTTGGCATGACTCCGCAGCATTGCTTTTTTTTATTGTATTTGTTCATATTTCTAATTTTGCATCATTCCTGTGTTTGTAACAGTTGGCTGTTTACAGCCTGTTTGCCGCCATTGCCCCTGGCTTGCCTTATTTTGTTTTTGAATTCTACATCTGACACCCTCAGGACATTCCCTAGCGGTGAGAAGCTGGCTCATCTGTAGGGAAATTAAACCCAGTGGTTTGTTGTGTTAATAGATGGTGGAGCCAAGTTTCTCAGGGTACAAACTGTGTGGTCCGACGTTTTAGTTTCTCTGTCAGGTGTGCGTTGGCCCTGTAACGTTTTTTGTTAACTTTCTGAAACCCTTTGGCACTAATATTTCCCATGAGAATTGCAAAGGGCTTTCCACACTACTATTTGATTTGAGCACTATCACTTGGAGTAATTAGCAGCATCCACAAATTAATGATGGACGTAATGAGAAAAAAACAATATTTTTCAAGTCATCAAAGTCTCCAGACTGAACTTAACATTGAAATGACTGCACTTTATTACCTCAAATGTTCCAGAGATATTACAAACAGAAGTGCTAATTACATTGTGATTGGAATATGATGAAAAACTTTTGCAATTGTATTGATATGACTTTTATGATGTGTGGCATAAAGGTGGCTGTGTAAAGCTGATTTGTTTTGAAGGCAGCTTAAAAAAAGAAAATTCAGGAATACATTTTTGTGTTGCTGTTAGTTGGGGTCACTAAAAGGTGGTGCCAACAGCTTGAGTGAGTCAATTTTAAGAAGGTGGTTGGTTCCGTTTACTTCTGTGGTGTGTCTGAGTGATTATCTTACACAGAGAGGGGTCCACACGGAAGTGAATTATGGCTTTTATGAGAGGAACGGAAGTTTTATTTAACATGCATTTTTGTTGGACTTTTCATGAGAATCACAGGAAATAACAAGCTGATCAAAATTACTTTCATTCCCAGCTAGGTACTCTACAAGTGCCCCTGTGATTAAATGTTCCTTGCATGGAAATAATTTCTTGTTTACTGGATCCAGATACAATATATCACAGAATAACTTGAATTTTTTTTTATTGCAAAACTCCTCTGCATCGAGAGGCGCCTTGTTAGCATGCCCTCTGGACACCTCCCTGGTGAGATGTTCTGGGCACGTTTCACTTAGCTCCAGTGATGACAGAGGGAAGACAATATCTTTCAGCTGGCCTGGAGAATACCTTGTGTTTTTCTCCAGAAGAGCCTTTATTCACTTGGTATGGAATGACCCGTGATTACGGGCGATATAAATAAATTTGACTTGACTTAGACTAAACCGCACACTAAGATTTTACAGACTGTGAATTGCATGGTCACTAATTACAAGACTACAACGAGATTCTTTCATATTTTTTTTCCCCATAATGTAATGTCTCCCATCATGTTCTTGGTGGAAACCTATAAAAAGTCGTTTTTGGTTCCAGCTGCGTGAGAGTAAACATAATATAGTATCGAGAAGTCGTGTTTTGTACATGTCCATTAGACATTTTCTCGATTAATTAATAGATTGATCTGTTTATCCATTATTAACAATAATAATGGTTCATATGTGAGATCATATTAGCTGCACCGTTTTGTTACAGGTCTCTAAATAAAGTTGCGTTGAGAACAAGTGTTGCTCTTCCTCGCTTGTACCACTCACATGTGCTTACCAAAGTAAAAATATTGCTTTCAAAATAAACGTAGCTCATACTTTCAAAGACTGAGATCCCTGGTCAGAGATTTAGGCTGTAGATGTAACTCGCGAGGTCGCCGATGATCGATTCCTTTATTAGCTGATGCCGCACCTGCCTAACTTGTTTGTTTACTGTACAATCAAGTTTTTTTCTTGTCTAACACCATGGCCAATGAGCCACTTCCCAAAAAAAACACCTCATTGTTTTCTCTGCGCTCTCTGACAACCTTGACCTGAAGCAAGCCTTTTTGAGTAGTGCTCAGGTCATATGGTGTGGAGGAGGCTGTGTGGGTGGGGCTGCGTCTGCTGAACACACACAAAATCATCGGGTGCAGAGTTCAGTGTTACAGCCGGCAAAGCTTTTTCCTCGCTTCTTGCCAGACGGACTTTTCAGCCAACTCAGGTTTTTGTGTGAGCATGTGTTTGCACAATCATAATCTAAGGCTGTGTTCATAAATATACCAGCCTCAATTGTTTCTCTGCTTTGTTGTAGCTGGTCCGAGCTCACTTCTTTCTTCCATCTTGAAATGGGACAAAAATGCATTAATTGGGTTTCTTTTGAACAAATATAAAGGTTTATGGCCCACATGTTTATTATTTCGAACAAATATAAAGGTTTACGGCCCACATGTTTATTTGCAACTTCTCACTCAGAAGAAAATAGTAGCAGGCCCACTTTTGTTTCTCCTTGTTTTCCACCTGACACAAAAAGCATAAGCTATAAATGTGTTTATTGGACAAATTTTGACACTTTCCATGTTTTCTTTTTTCTTTTTATAGATGCTTGTAGTAAACAGACACATTTACTTCAGTGGCCACTCCTGCAGAGGAACACACAACTGAGGTGGAGGTAAATTGGAACTGGATTATAAACAGTCCAAAACAACTCCTTACCATGTGTATGAGCTTTTTCCGGCATCAAATTGCCTTAAATTAAATCCGCTTCACACAGTCACTCCCTGTTTAAAGCTTTAATTTATAATATTTTAAAGTACTACGTAAAGTCGCCTGAGAAAAAACTATTGCAATGAACTTTACAATGCAGGAAGTTCTTATAGCAGTCAAGAGTAAAAATGAGCACATAACCTGAGTACAAGAGGTGAGATGATGATGTCATTCCCTCACCAACGCATATACTTGTCACATTTACCCCACAGCTGCAGAGAAAAGACTCTATTTACAGTAAATGCAATGGAAAAGACACTGTGTGCTTGTAAGCTTTCTGTCCTCACTTGTCTTCATCCAGATGTTCACATGCTCCTTAATATACTTTATCTGAAGCCCCAACCTAAACGGTGATCTTGAGCAGCTATTTTTTTTTTTTCCTCAGTGTGTTTTGCTGAATGGAATGGCAAAATTGCTACAATGGTTTTACTTGTGGGTACGCAGGTGGGGGAGTTAGGAAGCCAGACTATGTGGGTCTACCAGAGGTTGGGAACTAGGCTAAGGCCAGGTGGTCCCATGTCCTGCCAGATGTGAGGGTCTGGTTGGCTGTGCTCGATGACCTTGCAAGAGCGCATGTGTTTATGCCTCAAACAAGATGTACAAGATTTTTTTTTTCCTCACACAAGCTTTGTAGAACAAAGATTGTCAGGTCAAATTTGTCAATGAGAATATGGACAAGCCTGCATGATGTAAATATAAAACATGTGTGTGTTTTAAACGGCTAAAGACCGTTACACATCAAGCAGACAGTCAGTGTGTGCCCCAACGTGTGGAGTCGGTGTGGACTCTCACGCGAGTCAGTGTATGAAAAGAGAAACGGAAGAAATGAAAACAAACAAACAATGAAGCTAAGATACCATCCATGTACTAGTCTATCTTGTTCTATTGAATAGTAAAGCATCAACATCATGTCTGCAGTCAGGTAGACATTACAAGTGAGAATCTGTTCACAATTGCCTTATATGGATAAATAAAGATTTGATCTTCCATAAAAAGAAAATAATTCTAGGTTATAGTCCGCTCATATTTTCAAAATCTGAATTTCGACCTTAACCCGAATAGTGACTATAGATAAACGTAGTCCCAACTACAGCCAGTCCCACAGCAATACCCCCCAAGACCGCTCACCCTTGGCTGACACCCGCAATGCAGAGTGCCAGAGGGGGACACACCTCTAGCCTAGGAGATGCTAAAACCTACAGAAGACCCCCCCCCCTAAGGTCTGTCGATGCTTGGGCAACTTGGTCAGCCATGTTGGCTGAGTATTGCTCCTCACAAAACCAGACTGTTATTGCAGCTGTAACCGTCCCAACTCCTCTTTCTCCTCCTCATTCTTCACTGACTCACACTTCAGGTGCTTTCCAGCTTCCTTCACTTCAGTCTTCTTTTGCTTCAATTCCTAATGTTGTGTTCACAGATCATCCACCACAGGCTTTTCCTGCATTCTTTGAATTCTGGCCAGTAAAATGACTGACAGCCCCTTGCGGTTACCTTCTGACCTCGTCATTAACCCTCCACTCCCTTTGGTCATTACCATGACAACAGCCAGACTGAGTACGCTGACATGCTTTTGCTTGCTAAGGCAGAATGTAATTTCAGGCTGTGTTTTGTGATTTTCATGCATGGTTGTGGTTACATGTGTGAACTAACCAACTTGAACTTTGACCTGTGTTGAGGTCTTTCCATTTTCTGAACTGCTTATCCTCACGAGGGTCACAGGTGTGCTGGAGCCTATACCGGCAGTCTTTGGGCAGTGGGAACTAGTCGTAAAGGTGTGTTTCTGGAAATTTTATTGTTTATTTTAAACGCTAAGGGGTAAAGCATTAAATTCCCTGAACATCTCCATTGGAAATATTGAGACACAAACTTTCCCAAGGACAGAAACTTTCCGAATGGATCTGCGGATTTTTTAGTTCATAAGAAATCAAAATATTTAACATCAAGATGGCCCTGGCCTAAATTAGCCCAAGTGTGGTTACGCATGACAAATGCAATGACCGTCTGGGAAAAACAAACTTGAATCTAAATAACGGAATTTTAGGTTTTCTTTCTTGTTCTTGTCTTTTGGTTGGAAGTGTGATTCTCAGGCTTCAATAATGTTTTACCAACATTCTCCTCATGCTTCTGGGTAAAATACATCAATGTGGCCATTTAAAACAAAACTCGGACAAACATACTGTATTGTCCCACTGACCCAGTGTGTGTTTGTGTGAGTGAGCTCTTGTGTTGTGGAATGTAAATGTGGGGGCAGATCTGAACACACCCGACCGTCTCCGAGCTGCAACGCCGTAATGACAGACAGAGGCCAGGCTAGCGTTGCATGACTGAGTTGAACCACAAGGCATATTTCATATAACGTGATTGTTTTTTCTTAGCTGCTGTGGTGAGCTCACATTACTGTAAAGCAAATTTATCTGCGGCATTATTTTAATCAAATTAAACCATTTTCACACAGCTTGACTTTGTTTATGAAAATAAAACACAGTTTCCATTACTAAGCTGTAATAGTCATATGTTTCTCGTCAGCTGAGATAAACCTACATGTGAAGCCATTCGTCCTGTTCACCAAAACTCCATCACAGCCAATCATCTGGCAGTGTATAGTGTGAACCAGGTCAGTCTATGAGATTTTAAATACTAAACCATATGTATTTGTGCGTGCTCACTTCAAAATAAATAAAGCGCAAATCCGGGTTGAAAAGAAGACAAGGCAGAGCAGATTGTGTCATCGACCTGGTTCTCATTTGCTCAAATGTTGCACATATGTTTTTCTAGCACAGTATGTTTGTGATTTCATGGTCAAATTGGAGAATTTATGATTCGGAAAAATTTAACCAAATTATCTTACTAATCATCCAGCAAGACACATCTGTTGTTTGTTTTTTTTTGACATCACTTGCGTAAACACTAAGTGTGCGCTTAGCAGCACTTTCAAATGGTAATGTACTGATGTCCAAATGATTTTCACTGCGGCTTAAAACTGCTAACATGTGTCTTGAAATTTCAGAAAAAGGGAAAAACTGACTCATTTTGGTCCCTGGACGTTTTCAAGGCTTGGATATACATATGCTGGTTTGGACCACAAAATAGGTCAAATATTCCAATAATTTGACCATGTGTTTGACCTACAAAATAATAAACACACACATGTGCACATATGCAGTCCAGCCTTTGAATTAGTGTGTGCTTGCCTCTTGTTTTTACACTTTTTATGGGCCCCTTCGGACCCCTTATGCCACATTGTAGGCAAAAAGAAGGGCAACCAGCAGTAAACACATCTACTTTTCTATAGTAAACGCAAAATCTTGAATTTATATTATATCAGCCTCTGCCAGTCATGAAATGTTGAAATATCTAATCGCCGGCTAAAGTGCTGTTTCTGTCTCATCTATCTCTTTTCTTTCATAAGTCACCAAGATACAAACTCTAAAGGGGGTCAATTTGGCAAGAGTCTGAATGTGTTGTAAAATAATTATTTCTATAATCACCTTGATTTTATCATTATCTTAAGAAATGTGGAGGGGACATCATGATTTTCTCTTACCAATCTGTTGCCATGCTGCGTTAGCCAAATAAATGTCTTATTACCCCGCTTGTATCGTATCCAAGGCAATTTTGTAGGATAACATTTAGTCATAGTGCTACACGCAAGTCAATCTGAGAAAGTAAACAAGGCATTTAAGAGGGGAATTAAGTTGGGGAATTTTCCCAGAATTGTTGCATTTAAGTAGCTCTGGCCCTGGTGCTGACCCGCGAGCAATCAGTCTGTCCAATGATGAATATGCTTGTTTTCCTGCATTGATGCATGAAGAGGGGCCATCTGTCAGATATCATCAAAAGGAGATGGTGTTTCACCAGTAGTTAAACCACCTTGGTGTGATGTTCTTTGCCCATTTTACGACCAGTATGGGTTCATTTGTCCCAAACCCATCACTATGGTGCCATTTTATTATGAACATTGCGCAAAATTACCAATTTACTTTACTGCCCGGCATCTGGTGATAATAACCAATGATGTTTCTTGGCTTCAGGAGTTTGAAATGTCACTTCATCACAGCTGTGGTATTTGAAGCAATTCCAAATGGACCTCTCATTTGATATGGCGAGTCAAAAAAAACAACAATGACAAAAAAATTATATAACTCAGGATTTGTAGTTCTGTGCACCTAATAAATGACTCCGCCACAAGTTAGAAAAATGTTGGACTGTGTGAGGCTCTCTGTCTTCCCCCTCCTTTTAGAAATCAATAAATTTAAATGTGGTACGTAACAGATTTTCCATGATTGGCCTACCATCTTCAGCAATAAAATACTTCTGCATAGGGAAAATGGAAGAAAAACTCCCTTAGTTATGAAACTTAATGTAATACGGTATCACTTATAATGCTAATGATCTGTTATCTTATACCCCCAAAAATGCTGGGTTAAAAACAACCCAGTTTGAGTTCAAAAATTGATCAACCCAAGAAAACAACCCAACATATAAGGTTATTCTTTGGGGAAAAATAACCCAAATTGGGTCAAACTGAACAATTTAGTTGGTCGGTTCAATTTTTAACCCAAGGTTTTAAGGGTGTAGTGTTCACAACTGACTTTGAGTTAGAGGCAGGTTACACCTTGAATTGGTCACCAATCAATAACAATGGTTAAAAATTCTAAAATGATTTAATGTTTCGTTGCTTTGAGCAGCTTTGCAGTTGTTTGAGTAATTGATTAAAAAAAGAAGTGTAGACTATAAAAAAAATAATCCGTGTGCCAATAGATTTCTGGCAAAATTAAGCTACAACACTGCACCAAAAAGAGAAACAATGTGAATAAATGAAAAACCACTGGCTGATAGCTATCACTGGCTGATAACCTCTATATTACCAAGTGTAAGACATTGCTCAGTGGTTCGGAAGCAAACACACCACATAATTAAATGTATTATATCATATCATATCATATCATATCATATCATATCATATCATATCATATCATATCATATCATATCATATCATATCATATCATATCATATCATATCATATCATATCATATCATATCATATCATATCAGGGGAAAAGTCTAACTGTTCATTGTATTGTTCGTCCATGAGTTGCAGGGTATTTTCCCAACAATAATGACTGAGCATGTAGTTCTCAACACCGTAGTTTTGACATTTTAACCTGACTGATTGATGGATCCTAATTGCTGGCTATTCAGCTGCTGCGGTTAGAAGAGAAAGTCCCCTTCTCTAACATCCAGACATGATGTCAGAAATGCACGTCAGCCATACATACGTAAACCACACCAGCAAATGTATACAATATGTAGATCTGTAATTACTGTGCAGAAATAAATGTTAAGAAACGGTTTTCCTTGACTGACTCCTGGGCGTGAACTTGAACTTAAGTGAACTGTAAGCATTTTATATTACCATCAGTTACTATCATTTAAACGGCATGGGTCATAATACAATATTATTGTATAAACATTTACAATCTCTGCTTACCAAAACAATTGGGGAATTGGCTTAAAGTGTAGATCAGTGAACTTGTGTTTTGTGTGTGTATATAGAAATACATCTTGTGACACCAATACAGGGACTTTTCTGACATGCCATGTAAAACGTTAGCCACTGCAATAATAAAACATTCCAAAAGTTATTTACTCTTTCAAGACAGCTCAATGATTATTAGTGTGCAGAAAAGTAGTGACGTAAATGAGCCTCACTCAAGTGTCAAAAAAGTTAACCACAAATATTGTCTGTAAATGAAAATATGAAGGTCAGTTAATGTTGTTAATGATGGTGCTAGTTCATGTTTACCTTTTGTTTGCGATGATGTTTCTGGTTCATACAATTATTTAGATTCTTTCACAGCAGGAGTTTGCATTGACCCACTGAAAGGGTTTTATGAGAATTTCCTTTTTGGTGCAATGGGATTTGTTTCTTCAAAAGTTAATGAACCTTCTGCTCAGTTATTTTTCGCTTTAATTGAAGGTCCGACTCATTTCTTTTTATTGGGTAAGATTACCAGCCGAAAACTAACTGCTGACTGATTTTCGAGAAACAACTGCTGTGCAGCAGTCAGGGGGTAACCTGAGCCAGGAATAAATCTGCACTCATGAATAGCTCATGGGTTGTATGCAGCGACTGTATGCAAGGCGTCATAGTGCGAAGGTTTGTGATAGAGAACTGTTGTGCAGACTCTTTATTGCAACTTTGGGAATTTTGGTGGCTCGTAAAAAAAAAAAAAGTATGATAATGAGACCAATTCTAATTTTTGTTTTACTGTTGAACTGGACAAAACTTGACTTATGTTAACTGTCTGTGTTGCATAAATGTAATAATTGTCATCATTAAAGTTGTAATTGTGAGGGAACCCCAGGATGAATAGTCAAGACTAATGTCGAAAGGATCGCAATAATTAAGATGGCCAAAACTCTACACGGGAAACCAAACTGTGAGTCATAATGTGAAGAATTTACCTGGAAATAGTTTCCTTCCCTCCCCCTTAATTTTTCTCCCAGTCTCTTTCTCCCCCTCTGGACTGGCACGTTGGAAATGTTGGCATTTCACTTATTTGCGTGTGAGTCACTCACTCACCACTGCTGTTAAATACTTCAAAGTAGCCTTTCTGTTTGCCCAGAGTCCCTATGCTGCTCTGACATCACTGAATGGCTGTTTTCACAGCTGCTTCTCTCTGCCAAAGCAACCCAATCTTCACCGCTCCTCTCTTCCGCTTCACTGTGTGATGGGGGTGTTTACGTCTGAGGGTAAGGTCTTATGAATTTGAAGGTTTGGTAGTTGTCATTGTAACAGGCAGATCTTCCAGGCCAAGGTGTTTTACATACCACTCACAATAAACTGCTGTTTTTGTGTGTTAGTGGTGGAGGTTAGGGTCGTTGTATTTGGAAGTTATGCCAGAATTTTGAGCTTGTTTACCCCCATAAATCATAAGAGGTATCATGTCCTCTTCCTCTATTTTTCCTGGAATACTGAAGGCTCACAAAGATGTGTGAGTTGACAGTGGAATGCCATATCTTCTGCCCTATAAAGATAAATAACTTTGAATGGAAGCATGTCTAATGCAGGGGTCATTCATGGTGGTCCAATTGACCGTGGAAAAAACTATTAATAACGTCCAAACATCACCATTGCTATTTCCAAAAGGTCACAATGTGATTTTTAAGCAGGAACCCCAAAATCTGGAATATTCAATACTTCAGTTCTCACACAAGCCTCAGTTACGCAATTGTGGCTGGCATGCCTATGCCTCTTGAAAAGTAGCCACATGGAGTGTCGTAGTTAAAGTTTCATGGAGCAGTATGATGTGTATTCACGGTGCATTTGCATCTGGGGCTATGTACATCCATTCAGCCACATATTCTCAAGAGGGTAGCAAGTGTGCTAGAACCTATCCTAATGGTCTCTGGACAGTAGCCGGGTGACATCCTGAAGTGGTTGCCACTCAAATCACAGGGCACACATTCACACTCATAATCATGCCTAAGGATAATTTAGAGGGTTCAATTCTCCCACTTTTAAATGTGGGAGGTAGATTTGGGTCAAACATTTTGTACTTGAAAAACAAAACTCGTACTTGAAAAAATAAAACTTGAAATGGAAAATAAATGTCTTGAGCTTAAAACTAGAAAAATAGAAACATTTATTCAATGTATGCGGGTTCGATTCTGATTGCGGCCTTCCTGAGTGGAGTTTGCCCCCCCCCACACACACACACTCACACAAGTCTTGCACTCATTCATGTGAGCAATACTGTCATAATTTATTATGTCACCACCACAACATTGGACTCGATGTCATTGTCATGGACTGCGAGGTAATTACAACATAGTCTGGTCGCGCCTGACATTCCCAAAGCACAATGGTAGCAGTCATATGTCCTAATGGCTAGTCGGTGACAAACAAAGTGATACTGTATAAATTTCTCTATGGGCCGGCTGTCACCAAGATTCCAGTGGTTAATGACATCAGATGATGTATTTGTAATGAGTGAGTACCTTTTTTTTTTTTTTCAAATCTACTTTCACCCTATTGTACTGTACAACAACATGGCAAATTGTATAGAGACCAACAGAATTATTTGGATTTATTGTCCTGGTGATGTTACACTTGTGTGGCAAATTGATGCTCATGGCAAATTCTATATGTTCAATTCTAACTTCAGATGCCAATCATGCTCACCATATTGTTTGAAATGCAAACTCCAAAGTCAGACCAGAACACACTCAAAAACTGCCTCCCTAAACAGTGAAGGAGTAAACCCACAAAAGCACATGGCTAACAACAAATGTGTAGCGAAGGGAAAAACAGTGCAGACAGCTAGATTTACTGGGGCACTATTTCCACCTCTTCCTAATGCACAGTCACAACTCAAGCTTTTTTTTTTCCATGACAGAACATGGTAATTTCCAGTTGAGCAGGCACAATGTAAATACTATCTCATGATCTTGACTTACTAACTAACTGTGCTCAACATCACACAAAACAGTGGAAAATACCCAAATCAATGTGCAATGCAAGTCTGTCATTAGGCCAGTGAAGCAACGGTCATAGGAAGTCAAAGTGTTGACTCAGAGCCCAGATACAACCCACCTCCTCTGTTTGGATTTCTCTGAAAATTTCCTCTTGTCCTTCCTTTCCTCTATGTCTAGGAATGCCCAAGACAGTGAGTGCGAGTCTCTTTTTAAAATTGTCTGAATTGATGAGTTTTGGAAAATATTAAGGATGCTGACAAGGATTATCATTGTGCCTAACAGGAATATTAAATTTTCTCCACACAAGAGCCTTCAAAATGAAGTACCCTAACAGAGTACAAAAAAACAAGGATGAATCCAGAGATTAAATATGAAGAACTGGGATTGCATGTTTTGGCAAGAGATCCTCAACCAGAGGGTGACACCAGGACATTGACATAAAAATGGGGGAAAGTGGTGACAAAAAAAAAAATGGCAGGATGCCTACATAAGTGCACAAAGTTTTTCGAGTCATAAGAGAAAAGACAGAGCCTCAGATGACGATAGGAGGAGAGGAAGGGCTGCTGATAAACCAAGAGAGTTTACACAGTCTCTGACTTGTCTTTGATGCCGTGGAAGGAAAGATGATTACACAGCTAACAAAAGCCAGAGTGAAAATGGCCTGGAATTAAGGAGATAAAAGAATGGTTGCAAAATCCAAAGTGCATGAATTTTGACAAAAGAAAAAAAAAAGAATGACCAAAAATCTTGGTCCAAAATCCATTCCCATGACCCCAAACAAACTGGAATGTGAAGTTATTATGAACTGGAGTGAGCCAACACCATGGCACACTGTTTCTTTTCAACAAGAATATTCTAGATTCAATTGGGCTTTATATGACAGTCTAACAATATGGAAGTTAAGAGTCACTGACAACTCAGTTGTGTGGAGGTGTGAATGTCAGTCATGGGTCAATGACTTTTGCTCAGCACCCCTTAACCTTACGTCAGTCAGCCTGTGCTATGAGATGGAGTAAGAATCGGGATATAGTTGCACTGGGCGCCACCCGCTGTGCAGAATTCAGACTCCAGGCGTCAGTCACAGACTTCATTTCATAGCTTTGCCTGCCCCCCAAAGGTCAGCACAGGTACTACATAATGACAGCGTGTATTGCCTGACCAAACAGCAGGGGGCAAAACTGAGTCCATTATTTAAAAGTAGGGCAATTCTCTTGGAATTCCCTGTGCAGGACAGACCTTGCTTCATTTTCCAGCTTCTTCTTGGATATAAATATTGACATATAGTTTACAAAATAAGCATAAACTCCACAATGAATAATTATCATGAAGAATCAACTCTGTGTCGAACCTCTGCACTTTCTAGGCCAAATCCAAAAATCCAGCTGGTCACACATGAATCTTTTTTAGCTTCATATGAATTGTGCCCCAAAAAGTTGATTGGTAGATTTGCTTAGGTGGCAGAATCACAGTCAGCACAGTCGGGTCTACGGGTACATTTTGCAGGGTTAATTGATTAACTAATTACTGGAAAGAAAAATAGAACAAGGCAAAAAGGTAATATTTTCTCAAGGGCTTAAAGAACACAAGAAAATATGTACAGATCATTGAAAGTGATCATATTACATCATGAATGTACTGGTTGGTGATGGTTCTGGCAGGACCATCACATCATGCGGCCACGGTCCAAAATGGTTTTATGTAGGAACATGGTAGGTGTCTATTTCTGCCAACAAAGATACGATCTGCACAAATGTACCACAGAGGCGTCGTCACAGGGCTGCAAGATAACTCTTTATTCCTTTTCCAGGGTCATATATTAAATTCTATCCCATAGAGGTGCAGGTTTATTTTCGACTTTTGGCAGGACCCTAAGTCTCTGAGTTTCTCATGCATTCTTTCTCTGAGGTGCCCTCCCATGTTCTCTCTCACTTATATTCGAATGAGATAAAATTTTGATGGCCCTTTTGGGAAATTTGGGCACATTTTTACATGCACAATGCCAAAGCACTCACACAGTTCCTCTTGCGACCTCTCACAGTGACAGCAGGTGGATGTTTGGTAGAAAGACTTTTGCAGGGTCGACTGGGTTGAGACGATAATGACTAAAGCAGGTCAGATTGGAAAACCACACCCGTCAGGGACAGGGCAGTCAGCAAAGGAAAAGTGCTCTAACGACAAAAACGTGTGTTTGTGCGCGTTTTGTAACTCTTTTTAGTCATTTTATTTTCAACCACAAAGAGGACAGTGGAGATGACTGGTAAAACAAATTTATTTACAGTGCATTGGTTAGTTTGTGATTTTTTTTGTGTGTAAAAGGGGGCTATGAATGCACAAATCAGACAAACACACACACACAACACACACACACATAGAGGTAGGGAGACTTACCATGCTATCAAAGACCTCATTGTCTTCCCTCTTATCACTTGGCTCCGCTATTTTTTTTCCACTTCCTGTACTCGTACCTACGCTTATCTTTTCCTCTTTCATCTGAGGAGGGCTCTCAAAGAGAGCAGTTGAGAGGGGATGGAAGAACAGCAACAAGGGGGGCAAGAGAGGAAACAAAGAGTAGGCCGCCTCATTATCTGAGCTTGACGCGCGCACACAGGGGCCATTGTTGGGAGTTTTTGCCGCAGGGCCTCTGTGATCACAGAGGCTGAGCCTGGCCGACGTGTGGCCTCTTTCTTCCTCACACCACCTTTCATCTCCTCTCAAAGGAGCTCCCTCCGTCCTTGTCATTCTTGGATTCTCTGGAGTTTCCAAAAAACACAACAAAAGGAAAAAGTAGCCCAAGATTTTCCTAAGCGCCGCTCTAAATGTAGTTAGTGTAGCTGTATATATGTGTTGGCAAAATGTGATGGCGCCAGGCTTTCATTCATCCAATTCCAGTTCTTCAGGTTTGTAGACATATGGGCAAGTCAGACCAATAAAGGTTCTTCAGGCATGACCATGCGTTCCAAATAAACATTTTGGTATCATTTAAGAGTTTCCAGTGTCTCAAGTTATTATTATTTTTTGTTATATGGTGGAATAACTATTATTTGGAATAACTATGTATATCACCTCATTAAAGGAAAGGACATTTTGCAATATATGTATATAAATAAATGCAATACAATCATTTTCAAAGCCTTAATATGATGCCTTTTTGAAACATGGGAAACCAAATGACTGGGAAGGTTGAGAAAGGCTTGATGTGTGGTGCTTGTGAGCTTAAAATTAAACCTTTAAGTGTAAAGTTTTGAAAATAGTTTCTATGATAAGAGTATAAGAAAAATGCCAGTAAAGCTGAGTCAGTTTTCATCATTTGGTTCAACATATTTAGTTATCAGAAGAATTGGAACAAAACAAGCTATTAAACAGTTCTTGAATATACTAAATATACCTCCCATTTGTGCATATACAATAATTCAAAGTTATTACTCAAATAATTATTTGTTGCAAGTCTCGTAAAAGAAATAGTAGAAGTAGAAAAATGCAATACATGATGCAAAATTGTGCAATATATTAATTTCTAAAAATTAAATCACTTGACAGCACTCATATTTACGACTGCACTGGATTCAGAGTTTGCAGTTTTACGATGTGTCTGTTTAAGAACGCAGTGTTCAGCGCTTTTTTTGTTTTGACATTAGATTGCAGATGTTGCCTTAGAGACAGTAGGTGTTCATTCACGATGCCTGTCGTTATGATGGACAAGAAATGGCAAAAGCCCAATGTGGGAAGGGTCATGGGAACAGTCTCATTTCCCAGCAGCCTTAAGAGCCCTGGATCACCTTTTGACGAGAGGGTCATTTTACCTTCACTTGGCAATTGCAATGACACTTGTTGGTTTGTTGTTTGGTTGTTATTAGCTTGTATATTTAATTCTGTGCATGATGATCAAACCTGTCCAAACTCCATTTAAGTACAAACAAAGACTGTGTTGTCCATTATCAACCCCTAGCATTAAAATCATCTGTCATGCTGCCATTCAGTCTTTCCTTCATCTTGATTGTCAGGAGGAATATATCAACATTGTCCGCACAATGATTTGGTAGATTTGGAGGAACGAGCGTGGCGTTACCATGGCAAATACCAGCATGCCCAAGGCCCAATTTGATCCTTAGGGTCCATGGTACAGGGTAGTACTGCTTCTTTAACAAGCTTCTTGGAAAGTATGTGTGAATGCATACTGTGTGCAAACACACACATCACCATGGAGGCAGGAAAATGTTGTGTGCGCTGCAAGCAAAAACGGCATCCGTCCAAGATGAGGTAATCAAGGCGTCTGACCTCTGACCTAAGCAAACTTGAAGCTATTTTTTGGACCACATGGTTTGCCCTCAAGCTGAGTTCTGTTTGACCCTTTGATCTCACGAGTGTTGTGTACACAATGAGACACAGAGCATGGCTGTGATGTCACTTCACCAGGTGTAGCTGTGTGAAAGCAGCGGTACACATAAGTCAGTGCTTCGCTCTGTGTACTTCTATGGGATGAGTCTGTGCATGTGTTTGCAGGTATCTCTTTTTACATGGCCATGCACTTGACTGAAGGACTGCAAGAGCATAATGGTGCTGCTGTCTTCACTTTTTAACCGGGAAAGATTGCACGCTGCTTTGATGCAAATATTGTCGGAATTTACACTGCAGGGCCGATTGCCTAATTTCCCCTTTAATTGCTGTATTTATTTCTTTATTTACCGATTGACACACTGAAATGTTTCGTAAGTGAAGATGGAATTTAGTGGCCCCTATTTCGGATAGTAAATCAGTGTCTTGCTGTTACGATGAAAACAAATCAAATAAATCCATTTCAGTTTTCGAGCCAAGGTTGAACCGATTATGGTACCAGGAAATTACAAAGTTTGTAGACGACAACGAGGTGCTCACACACTAGGTGACCTTACGCACTGACCTTTCAGAGGCACCCCTTCCGAGAATCTACTCTGTATTGACCAGCAGGTCTGTCAAAGATTTACGCACGAGCATTCACAAGCCCGCACACATGCGCATTAACACACGATAATGTCGCTTCTTGTGTTCTTTTGGTGCAATGTTGATGATTCTCGTGACAAAGTGTGAAAGTTGGCGCCACTCAAATAACTGACGTCCAAGGTAAAATATAATGCCTCCGATTGAACAGGCCGCCATGTTTATGTTCCACGCTACATCTAGATACTGTGTACTTGCTTTTGCAACGTTGAGATACATATTTGAATAGTCTCCCGACATAAGCGTGTCTACGTGAACGTGTGCACGTATGTGAGAATATCATATATGGTTATTTGTGAGGGATGAAGCGGGCTGCTTTAACAAGTGCGACTACGGGACATGAAATCTTCTAACAGAAGTTTCTTGCAGGCCTTCCTTGGAGACTCTTTTTTTCTGTGGTCTTCCCTATATAAACTGAACCACTGTTGATTGGCGGAAATTGTGTAATCCTTGGTTGGCATGAGTGCTTTTTGTGTATTACTACCTGAAGTCAAGTCACATGTGCAAGACATGGTAAGTAAATCTCAAGTATGTCGCAAAAACAACAACAAGTGAAGTTGAGTCAACATTAAATTTCAAGAAAGTTCGCTTCGGGGTGATGCTGACTTTTATTTACTGAGTTGTAGCAAGACACACCTAATTCCTTTTGCGACTCATCAATTTCTCTAGAACACAGGCTTAAGATGAACTATTCAGGCAGATTATTTTGTCAAATTTGGTCCAGGCGAGATAGCTCACAAAGTGTTTGTACTCTTCTGTTTCTGCCTTTCAAACCTAACTGGATATAACCGGGGTAATTGAGAATTGAATTGATCATTAGAAAACGTGAAGACACCCATTAAGTGAGTCTTGGAGAAAAACATGATGATGTTAGTAATGATGCAAAAGTAAATTGTCCTCTTTGTTATGTTGACCATGTAAAAATGTGCATGGAATATGACATTATATAATAAAATGTAAGATAATGAGCTGTAGTATTGTACGCTAAGTTGGAGTAGTTTTCACAGTTTACCTAACATGTTGATACTTGAATGCAATATGTGTTTAATGCATTTAACAAATACACTACAGTCTACCAAGTAGGAGTTTTGGCATAGACAATTCTAAGGATGAAACGTTCAAAAATACGCATTTATAGAAAGAACACTTATGCAATTAGACCTCAAAGTCATGTGAGCGAGAAAAAAAAAAGTCACATTGAGTTGTGATACCAGAACTCTGGATATGCCATCTGCCTCCAAATCCCTTCTGATCCCACAGCTTGGTGCACCTGGTAGCACTATCATGGGGTCTGGCACCCACTCACCCACCTGGGCTGCATGGCTATTTTTACTCCGAGAAACACACACACACACACACACACAAACATCAAACAAACTCACCTTACCGGCCAAACATTCCACACCAACAAGTGAGCACTTTGAACGTGGCGCCATGCTACCTTCTCCAGTGCTGGGAAGTCTATATGGACATCATCACAACCTTCTCTGCCAATCGGACCACATCTCAAGGTTGACCCTGTCAACTTACCGGTAAATGAGATGGGAAACTGGTATAATTTGGTTTAACAAGGCCCCTTCTAAGTCATTATTTACTGACCATGGGATCAGATAACATTAGTGCCATTTTTTCTGATAATTGTTATGTTTTCACACATATCCCAATGATCAGAAAAACAGCCATTGTTCTACCCAAGCCTTGTTTGTCCAATTAAAGAAGAAGAAACTCTTAAATTTAGTTGTATCGCTCACATGTGCTTTGATTTAGTGGATACCACTGAACAAGAAGCCAAACTGCTTTTAACAACAGATCATATTACATAAAATGTACGTCAATGGAATGACTCAACAGAAAGACAAATTTCCACGACTGTACCCGTGGTCCATCCGGCGGCAGGCTCCGGTGGGACGTGTAATTTGTTCATCTTGGCAACGATAGTTCAGCACCTTTAAATGATTATACCATGCATGCCCTGGCTCAGTGTGACTCAGTGTCTTCTTGAGCGCGAGTGCCCTGCTGTTTCAGATCATGTACGTGACGCAAGCCAGCTGACGATGAGCAGAAACATGAAACCTTATGTGCTGTACTTTCTGACTGGATGTTCTAGTGGTTTTATTGTTGTGGGAAACGTTGCTTCAGCACAGGGCCTATAAGATACACATTGCGTCTCGAGGCAGCACCGCCATCGTTTCTATCACACAAGGGCATTTAATTCAACGCTATACTGGTGATTGTGTATTACGCACCTTTTAAAGGTCCGATTGTATTTAATATTAAACTATCAAGGAATAAGGTATTTTTTGGGACTATAAGTCGCTCCGGAGGATACAGAAAAATGCATCAGCCAAAAAAATGCATCATAAAAAAGAAAGAAAACATATCAATTGGATTTTCTAGGGCAGTTTCAATTTACAATAACTGGAACCAAGAAAATTTGATCTCAGACTTGCACTTAGACAAGCAAAATCCCCGTACCCCATTTGTAGGTACCTTTGGAAGCACTACGGTTATACCAGTATAAACCAGTGCTAACGAGTGTTAGCAACATAGTCCATAAATTTGGGCACGTTTCACAAAGAATACAAACCCAAACCAGCTCGACAGGGATGCTCGATCATCTGAAAACAAATCATCTAAAAAAACAAAAAACATCTAACACAGTGTCCTGTTGGCTACATTTACGTAATGTAGCAGCAACTCTGGATTACCAATGTTTTGGTGAACTCATTTATTAACAACCGGAAGACAGCCATTGCAAGTCTGAATTTGAAATCAAAACAGGAACAGCGTCCTCGCTCACTCACGATCTTTCTCCGCACTTGAGATCACAAACAGAGTGCTTGTTTTATTAACCGGGAAATAAAGGCAATCAAAGGAATAGAACATTGGTACAAGGCCTCAAGGGAAACAATAACAAAACAACACATAACCCAGTTACACTGTTACAACAGAAATTACAGTCCGGAAAAAAAAATCTATCTGACGTCAGGAATCTATCCAACGTCAGTACCTCCTCATTGCTTACAATTCATCTACGTACATGTGAGGCTGTGACTAATGGAGGGAGAAATCAGACATGAAAACAGAGGTTGACCTTTTACTGTAAATTACCTGAACCTAACTTTGCACTGGAATTTTGGGGCCAGAGACGCATTATGTTCTCCACCCGTCTGATTTGAAAATGTGGTTGTATGTGTGTGCGGGCATGTAGTGTTTTATTGCTTCGACTTTGGCGTCCAGCTGTTGTTATTTCTCGGATGTGCTAGTATTTCAGGCATTTTTCTGGAAAGAGTTTCTGCGTTTGCGCAACAGCGAATATACAGTTCTGTTCTTCCTCAGTCACAGCTTGATCTTGTTGTCTGTTCTCTTTGCACTAATCAAGTTATCACTCCCATCCCCGTCAAAGGAGTAAAACGCGGTTTATGAAATGTGGAGATTGCCCACATTGTTTGTGGATTGGAGTAAAATCCAATCCTTAATGAGAAACAGTTGAGTTACTCCTCCTTTTTGCTGTCATTTAAATCACAGATAGTCCTCAATCTGCTAGGGTACAGAATGTTCCTAAAAAGAACCCCAACATTTTTTAATTACACTGACTCTTTCTGTCAAAAGTATACCCATCAAGCAAAGATGTTGTGATCTCTTCTTCCACCTTGCTTGGCACTGAATGTTCATGGTGGCCTGTTTGCCTCTACTAGCGGAACCGGGGCCAGGGTGTGGAAAACAATGTCCTTAGACTAAATACAATGAAATAATTGGCACACATTGGCAAAAAACAAAACAAAAACATGCATGCAATGATTTGTTGTTGACGAATTTGGCTGTGCTGAATAGAACGTTGGGATGAATTAGAGTGGATGCTGAAAGGCAGGCCCTTATGTGGCAGCTCTGGACGGATTGTTCAGAATCCGGAGGGTTGTCTGTTCAAGCCACGTGTCATTGTGTCCTTAGGCAAGACACTTCACACACCTTGCCTCGGGAACTACAGATGAAAATTAGCCCCTTGACTAATTATGGTGCATCTACAGAAATGTTCATGGAAGTACACTGCTCCTGTCAAATAAACAAAAAAACATTTCAGAAGATTTGTCGAAAATAGCCATTATCGCGACGTTATCAGAAGCTAATGTTGGTTAACACCATTCGCTAAAACTAATCTGTACCAAGGCTCCAATATTGCTTTCCTTTTGGCTTTAACTTGATTGTGCTTTGGGTGCCCCATCAAAAAAATTATTTTGCTCTGGATATTCGTCTGGCCTTGCTGATCATGCCATTGGCTGAGAAACTTAGTGTATTGTTGAGAGTGCAGAATGATTCACTCACAAACATATTTTCAGAAAGATTGTGTCAATTTTTATTTACCGCACTTGATGGGTGAGCAGTCAATGGAGACATCTAGCGAAGTTGAACGCCATTGAGGTTTTACACTTTGGAAACTGGGCAGCCATGATGCATTTTTTGTGCTTACTGACTGCCCATTTCAATTTCAAATTCATCATATGCTAGGTCAGTGACGGTGTAGTGGTTCACTAACCCAAAAAGGAAAAACGGTTACTTTTAACAAACACATCAAGATGTTGACCAAATTCCTGGCATGGACTGTGTTCAACCTTCAACTTCCTTTGAACAACTATAACGCTGCATTAGAATTCTAAACACATAGCTTCTGTGGTTTTCATCATCCATGAATTTTTCATACTAGAATGAGAGAGATGACTTTCATTAGCTCTTTCGAGCACAATTCAGTTTGTAGTTCTTGGACGAGGTTATGGAAAGATAACTGGAACAGACAGAACGTGCCTGCCCTCCAACAAACCTCTGTCCTTAACCTCTTTTAAATTACACTCGTCAGCCCTGGGGGGAAACTCCTGGAATCAGAAGAGTTCAGACTGTCCCCTTTCAATGATTGTCTTGGACAAGTAAACATAAGTCACTTTCACAGGTGTTATTTTCAAGAAATGCCAAGAACGTTTCTACACTGAGTAGTACTTTGTTCACTGAATATTTAATTAGTAACAATTCAGGCCAAATATTTGGAAGTGTTTCAACGTCAACCTCTCCAACAGTGTGTTTTCTGTACCACTTACCCTGATGAGGGTCACGTGAGCTAAATGAGACCTTGTGCAACTGACTCTGGATGAGAAGTGGAATACACAATCAATTCTTTGCAGGACACTTACTATGGTAGTGCTCATTAATCTATTTTTTTCTGGTTCTCAAAGGAGCAGCAGAAGTGGTTGCTCTGTGCTATTTTTTTTCCCAACCCAGTGACCGAACTTCCAGTGTAGGACCTGGCGATCAACTGATTTGGCGCAATTCTCTTGGAGAGTGTTCCCTAATTATTCTTGGACAGTAGGCCAGTTTCTTTTTAAGACAAATCTTGACAGAGGTGACCATGAACCCTGCACTCCAACGGCGGCCCCCATCTTTGTGAGTTGCGCTGTGTGTGGGGAATATTCTGGTGCGGCACTTGCTTGCACTCAACTGAACTAAGTAATGAATTAATCAGTTCTTTAAATTATTCCATTTGTTCGTTGGAATGATTCATTCACAAGTGACTCAACACTACTCAAGCCCTATCAACTACTGTGCTCCCAAAAACGACAAGCATTCACACATATGGACAATTTAGTGTCTTAGATTAGGTAATAGTTTTAGAACATGCTAATGTCCCTGGAGCCGGAGCCACGATTCTAACCCCCAACATCAGAACTCTGAGGTGGATGTACCAACCCCTCCTGCGCCATTTTCTTTCTTCTGGGGTCAGCGTGAGTGTCTGTTTGTGTGATGGGGAATGGAAGGAATATTTCCCGTCCACACTGCAGGCCATACAGGTGTGATGCACCTGTCCTCTGAGACAACATTCTTTCATGGAGCCTGCAATCCTGCTGACGCACCAAAATGTTATTCCAATGGCAGTCAGGATTGTGCATATACTGGGGGGTGGGCTGTTGGTTGTTCGAGCTATCAGGGGTTTCCCATCTTTGACAAATCCTATCACCAAGGCAACAAGGGGCAATATTATCACACCCCAAGAAAGGCCGAAACCTTCTGTTGTTAGCACTCAGTTCTTCCCAAACCCTACTGCAAAGTGTGCCACCACATCCCTGCCCACCACAACTTGATCACCAGTCACATTGGTTTAAAATGGTGATTAATGTTCCCATTGTTTTCAGATTTCTCTGCAGGGCTCTGAGCCAGAAGGAGGGCGCTGTACCTGGTTGTGGTCCTGGTTGCCCCGGCAACCCGGTGCAAGCAGCCCTGTGGTGTTTGTACTACACACAGCTGTGTGACCAGGAGGGGCCTGATGGGAGAAAGCAAAGGGGGGGTCAGATTTGTCTGTATGTCAACTCAACACAAGCTGGTCCTTCTTATGAAAATTCCACAGATAAGGATAAAACCATTGGCGCGATGTTGCCGAGCTGTAATACGCAATAAATTAGGTAAAGTGCATCTTCCTTAGAGTGTGGTCACAGAACACAAAAAAGATCAACTGAATCACGCACAACAGGTCTTAGAGGGGGCTGGCGGTTATCAGGCGTTTGAGCATCGCTGCGGACAAGGTGCAAGGCAATCTTGTAGTCGGGGACGGACAAATGATCAAATCTAACAGAGCAAGTCAAGAATCGGGCAAACCAACAGGCAGGATATGAAGCAGAATTGTGGTCAAGGACAGGCAAGAGGGCAGGCCAGGCGGGTTTCAGTATTGGTCGGTCAAATGGGCGAGCAATCAAGGTCGGCAACGGGAATCGAGCGGCAGGGAGGAACAAGGGATGACCTGGCAGGTGTGAAAATGAACCGAGACAGACACATTACACCCATAATTCCATGAATAAGTACCCTTGCACAATAAAAATGTATTTGCTATCTAATAACGATATTATTCAGACTGTGAAGAATTAAGTGTAAGCAGGTAACACCCGTGTATATCTGGTGCTGGCTTTTGATTCGGTTAGTTCAAGCAACTACCAATTTTTTTTTTGAAACTCTCAACTTCTCGGTAGCAATCTGGTATGTGGAAGTGGTCAATTATTGCTCGGAAGCCAAGTCATCTTGCATTGAGACTTCTTGCATTTCCCAGCTGACATTCTGAATGTGTAAAACATAATTTCTTTACTCACACATAGCACGGATTATGATTCAGTCGTGTGATGAGGTAGATTACTCCCGTGCTTCCCGTCAAAGTGCATCAGCTCACTTTACCGTGTACTCCCGGTTCTTCTTCTTCTGTTATTATTGATGGCTTACTGTCAGTGATCCCATTTTATACCGATTAAACAGGAAAGACACACGTATACCGTTTTGCAGTGTTTATGCTATTACAATCCAGTTCTGTGGAAGGAATCATATTTTCCTCTTTTTCATAACTGTCACTTTTGAAAAAAATAAATAAATAAAAAGAAACCAAACACAGAGAGACATTTTGAAAGCAGATAATTTACTGACATATTTTGGAACACAAAAGAATGCAAATGACAACCAATGCTACATTCTAAATAATATTTGGTCACAGATATTTGACATGAGGCACACACAAGTTTGACACACACAATATGCTAACAGTATAATGCTGAGCTTGTCACTTTGCAGAAACTGAAACATTTATGCTTCTCTGCTGGTGTACAGCTGGCAGGCTTGTTGCTAATGGTTTAAAAACGTGCTCTCCGGGTCAAAATGACTGATGAAGGCAGCGAGCGAGAGAGCAAGAGAGAGAGCAAGAGAGAGAGACTGATGTGTGATGATTTATGATCACACCTCCATCTCTCCAACTTTTATCCTTTCAAGCCTCAAAGCAAAGCGGTGTGACTTTACAGAGCATCCAGAACTCTTGACATCATTGCTTTCTTTGTGAATCTGAACCTGTGAACTTCTGGCTCCTTGTGCAAATCTCATACAACGTTTTGGAAGATATTAATCAAGCAAAGCACTTTGATGAGTACTTCATCATTTTCCATTGATAAAAAAGCCACAATTATTTTGAACATGTTAATACAGAACCTAAGGTAAAGAAAGTCTTGCTGTACTTGAACTAACTTGAAGTAATTTACCCTCATTGGTCTGCTGGGTAATTGTGAGCTTTTGCTGGCTCGCCACAGAATCCTACCTGTTGACGTTTGAGCCGTTATTGCATGAGACTGAACTCAAAGGTTTTCTGGGAAATGGGGAGGAATGGTGAAGGGGTGTGAGGTCGGTACGTGAAGTTTTTGCGTCAAGACTACATCTGTTTTGGTTGCTACCATGGTTTCTCCTCTTGTTCACGCTTTTATAAGGTAGATCATAAAGCAGTTTGACTCTCTTCTCGGTAGCCAAGCTGGCAGTTTGCCAGCTACTACTTTGGTGTGGCATTCAATATTTGAGCGTTTTAAAAGTTCAGTATCATGAAGCAATGATATAGCAAGTTAGAAAGTTATTTGTAAATCCGGATCTGGAGAGTCGTAGCATGTGTAAATGCATTTACCCATAGAGATATCATGACCTCTGTGTCACGTTCATAATTCATTATACTGGATTGCAGGTCAAGGTTATTAGAGTTGACAAAAAAATGTCAGTATTAATGAAAACTAAAAATGAGCAAACTTAAAAGAGACAATAAGGCTGCATGTGACACTGCTATCTATGCAAAGTAGCTATTAGGAAATCACAATCATGCAGCCTACTAGTGTTAACAGCCCTAAAGAAAAGTGTGAATCTTTGAATTCACAAACATTCTGGAATTCCATTTATGCCTGCTTGTGTGACTTCTTGCAAGTTTAAATATTCACTCGGCAACTTATGGGCTTCTTTGCATCTTTCTTCCTTTTATTGGTGTTTGTTTACCCACAAATCTTAGAACTGTTTCAATTCCAAGCGACATTTATCTTATTTGGAATTATTTAAGAGGGAACCTACAAGGGTATTATGGTTATGTATCAGGCTAAGGAAAAATGACATAAGGGAATATGCTCATCCAAAGGTTTACTACTATGAATGAATCTCCATGAGTCTCGTCACCCTAAGTATAAAATATTGAGATTACTGTGGATGCCAGCACAATTCCTAACCACTGCTTTGTGGTTACAATATATTGTATTTGTTAAAGGCAGCCTGTAGCTAGTTCTGTTCTTCGTGCAGGGGTCTTGTAGTCTTTCTGGGTCTGTGCACCATTAACATGTCGCCACTCTGCCCCACGAAGCCGCTAATAGCAGACTCCTAAAGAGGTCTCCTTGCCGCAGGGAGAATCTGTGGTCACAGCAAGGTCATACTTGGGTTTGGTTAAAAGCAGAATACCATTTTTGAAATGTTTCAGTATTAGACCGACATGCAGTGGGTACATGCAACGTTTCACCGCGCAGCTGAAGCTGTTGCAACGTGCATGTGCTTCTGCTAGCATATTGAGGAGGCCTCACATCTGGCATTCTGGCGATCCCCCAACTAGTGTGAGGCGTTCCAGTTGGGCCTGTAGGCGACTGTTTATTAACCAGGAGGGCCAGTTTTAATAGAAGCAGCTGGTCCAGAATCATCCCTGTGTGCTATGCACCACTTGAGAGCATGTGTTAAAGATGCTCATTAAAGATTTATTGCAATAAAATAGACTTTATTTGCACAACACTAAAATCGGAGGTGCCTTCGTTACCCCTACATGAGAAATGTCTTGAAGATATTTTTGGACACAGTTGCTGTGATAATCCATTGACTCAGCATCTTTTAAGCAACATCCCCCAGCACAGTTCTTTGCGGGGGATCCATAGATGTCTCCAGGGTGTTAGGGGGAGTAGGGTTGCCAACTTCATAAAATGAAAATAATAAGGGACACCCACCAAGGCATCTCGGGAACATTGCCCCCACAGGCGTTAGCCCTGTGAGATGGAGTGCCTGTAACATTGTTACTACAATTTTATTTGTATCTATGTTTTTAATCATCATTACAAAACCCTTTTTGGCAAAGTTTTTCAGCAGAATATTTTCCACAGCTACAGTGGGGTGTAAAGAACCTGCCTCACTGTGTTATGCACAATGTGCAGTTTCCTTGGAGGAGATCTTTGTTTCCTCTTCAAGTTGGAGAATAAATGTAAATTCCATCAGTCACATTTTTATTGTCTGCACTAAACACTGTGATTTAGTCAACGACTAAAACAACAATACTTTGTCCAGCGACTGCTTTATGCGCGAGACAATGCCAGCAGTGGACTCATCCGGATTTTCAATGAAATTGAGCGTTTTATTTGTAATCCTCTGAATTACTGAATTTTTGGGGATATTCACATCTTTATGTTATATTTATTTGAGGATACATGTAGAATTCATTTTTAAAGATTTTTTTTAAATCTGGGTGGATCTTTAGATCTGCACAGTCAGCAATGTAGTAGCTGAGGTTGTCTGACTGTGTGGTGCACTTCAGCTGCTGGACAATGGCATTTGCTGTAAAATCCTTGAGGCATACATGCACTTCCATTCACACTGTGTGTTGAAAGCCCAGATTCCAGTTAACCATATGTTAAGAGTGGCTTGTCCAACTCTCCTTCACGGCCCGTGTTGCTGTGGAAGCTTGTCAGTGTGAACTTTTGCAAACCAAATATCCATATAAGGGACAATGCAGCTAAATAAGCATTTCTAATTTGTCTCCCCATTTTTCCACCTTTCCAAGACATTCTCCTGATGCTCGCTATCCATTAGTTTTACAATCACTATTTTAGAGTACCCTCAATGTCAACAGTAGACACATGACTCTGCCTCCCTTTCCATCTGTAATATGTTAAGTCAAATATCAATTCCATCGCTCCTTCTACCAAGACTTTAAATGATTTGCTGGCCTCAATGGCTGCTCTGTTTATCTCTAGAATTGGCTCCACCGTAAGGCCTATTTTTCTATATGCGTGAGTGAAAAAAGGTGCGCTGCTGCACTTTTTTTTTTTTCTAGCCACCAAGTTGTCAGGTGCGCCAGAGAAAAGGTGCGTATTAAAGAAAAATGCCCCCGGGTCACCAGACCATATAGCATGGTGCAGCATGAGCTGTCAAAATCAGAAACACACAAGAAGTAGCTGGCTCTGAAACTTGGACACATTGCTTTGATGTGAAATGCATTTCACCATGCCATATAATGTTCAGGTTATGAACTTTGAAAATGAACAGAAAGCGTTGGTCCATGGAATGTATAGTGTATGCTTCATCAAAGAAAGAAAAGGTTTATGTCTTGAATCTGTACAATGAAATCTTGAGGCAAATGTTCTGCTCATAAATTTAAATGCAAATACACCGAAGATAGTAGCTGAAAACTGTAGTAGGCTAATACGGCATTTTGTGCCACGTTGTTAGCTCCTGCTCATATTGTGTCTACTAATACTATTACCAGAATTAAAAACATTGTTAACGCTTCATTCTAGAGTGATAGACAACTAGAAAGTCAATTTAAAAACAAGTCTTAGCTTGTGCTGTTGTGACCAACAGACCTGGTTACTATGGAAATAAAATAATAGCCATTAAACCTAACGTTTACTCTCCTTGGGGCTTTGCCGGCACATGAGCACAGCTTGAATGAAGCTTTCTTTGAATGTCAACCAGCAATGAGACAAGAGAAGCGCTCACGTGAACACATTGATACCATGTCACCGTCCATCCATCCATCCATCCATCCATCCATCCATCCATCCATCCATCCATCCATCCATCCATCCATCCATCCATCCATCCATCCATCCATCCATTCAAAGTAGCATCCAAACTTCGAGACCAAATTTCATGCAACTACTAAAAACCCCTTCCGCATGAATAATTCCCTTTCTGCAAATTTGACAAGTCATCTATGGAGGATTTATACAAAATTCAAGACATTAGATTAGTTTCTACTGTATGTAGTTGGTGCAAAGAAGACCAATCAACATTGTTGTTTGAGTATTGTAAACTGACCAGAGAGAAGACGCACCACCATCTTCTTGGAACATACTGATTGTCTTAGCTGCGTGTAGCAACATCTGTCCGCACATAATCGGTCACATCATTCTTATGATTGAATGCCTGTCAGATTTTGTGCAAGCGTTTGCATTTTCTGCAGAGATTTATGGAAGGGAAATTGTTTGTCAAACAACATAACTTCAGTTGTGTATTTTGATGCCGCCTGGGGCTAAGCAGGAACTGGAGTCACACTGACAATAGTTGAAAATGCTGACTGTGTCATTTTGAGTGTGTGTTTGTGTGCACGCATGTGCGTATGTCACGTTTTTGGGCAAGTCTAGACCCGTGTACTGCGATTGGCTAGAGACCAGTTCACTGTGTACCTCACCTACCGCCCAAAGACTGCTGAGATCGACTCCAGGATGTCCGCGGCCCTCGTGATAATAAAACGGTTCAGAAGATGGATGGATGGATGGATGGATGGATGGATGGATGGATGGATGGATGGATGGATGGATGGATGGATGGAATATGGTATGGAATATGGTATGGAATATGGTATGGTTTGGTTTGGTTTGGTTTGGTTTGGTTCGGATGGATGGATGGATGGATGGATGGATGGATGGATGGATGGATGGATGGATGGATGGATGGATGGATGGATGGATAATTAATACATCCATGTTTTAAATCTTAGTCCCCTGGCCTGTCCTTTACATTTCTTTTCATTTTGGATCCAATATTTTGCATAATTTCCCCCAAAAACTGCTGAATTTTCTCATTTCCTGTGTGAGTCAACCTGAGGTGTGGTGGCAGCAGGAGCAGTGGCCCCACCGCACTAATAATTGCTCACAAAAAGCAGCGCACAGAGCAAGAGCGCCATTCATTTGTAAAATGGCTATACTCAAGGTGAAGGTTATTGGAAAGTGCCTATTTCAGACTTGCCATGTTTCCCACATGCGTTTTTGGAAACTCTGTTATGGTTTATCAAAGCCAAGGTTTAACTTTTTGACCAAAGGTATGTTTGGGACAAGCACTGCTCCATCACCAAAATATCATCATACGCATCGGGCTTTGGTTCTGCGTTTCTTGAACTTGAGCCTAGTTAGGTAAGATAACTCATGACAATGTCAACAAGTATTGTGTTCTTCATTGGTCAACCATAAAGTTCATGTGAACTTTTTCCGGATTGCTTTGGTAGTATTTACTAAAAGTCTAAAATTGAACTGTGAATTTACGAGTGCATCGATTAAAATGGTTATTTATTTAGATTGGCCAGTTCTCAATATCAGATGCTGGACAAGTTGAGTGCTACACATTGTTGCAATCGCACCTGAGAGTGAAAGCCACATGCAAGACCACACAAACAGACAGATTTGGAGAGGAATACCCAATACCCACACAAGTGGGCAACACACTCATGCTGACATATCAAAAAACCATAAAGCAAACAGACGCAACACACAAATACCCACACAGTGTTAAACGCACTGTAAAAAGACAACTTGCTTTTTTTTTTTTTGCGGGGGCATTTGGTGGGATTGGGATTTTTTTTCTGTTTTCCTTCTGGTATATTCACAGAAAAACACTCAAAGTGCTTCAAGAAACATTTCTTCTTACGTCTTATTTTTTCCTCGTTGCCCTATCTGACGTATGATTTGTCACTGTGGTAATGGTCAGATGTGGGTAACAACCAGCAGCCAATAGTGACAAAGACTTTGACGCGAGCAAAATAAGCTGTCAGTATGACGGGCCAGTTTAGACATGCTCTACTCGCAGGCATAAATCAAGCTTAAGTAAACTGAGAGTCGAGACGAGAATGAGTTAAAAGACTTTCAAGTGCTCTGTGCACGCAAGGAACCTTCAGTCCAGACCTAATTCTTCATTGTTCTTGAAGTAAGAACATAAAAGTTTCAGCTAACAGTTGTTTTAGCGGGCTTACAGACTGAATGTTACTAACAAGTCAGCCACAAATTAAACACCTAGTTTAAACTTGTGACACTCTATTAAGCCATGTGCCCGCAATGAATAGGCAACTGTTATGGTTTTGGCAAAATAGTTGCAAACACTTTGGGAATTATGGGAGAATCCAGGCAGGCCTGTGTGTGATTCAGTACGCGCTTTCCTGGCAGGTCTTCGACTTTATGCCTCAGAGCGCAAATGAAGCACATCCAAAGAAAACCCGTGACTCGTGCACTCAAAGAATCAAGGATACACCAAATCAAAGTAAAAAAATAAAAAATAAATACAAAGACAGAAGAAAAGCAAAAATTGTGGAATAATGTTTTCTGTCGGATGAACATTTATATTTTTTAAAAACAATTTTGATTTAAAAAAGGATTCTTCTGGATTTAAGAAATACTTTCTTTTCTTTTAAGGAGAAAGAAAGAAAGAAAGAAAGAAAGAAAGAAAGAAAGAAAGAAAGAAAGAAAGAAAGAAAGAAAGAAAGAAAGAAAGAAAGAAAGAAAGAAAGAAAGAAAGAAAGAAAGAAAGAAAGAAAGAAAGAAAGAAAGAAAAGTATGGATATCACAAAATCCGATCATGCCATTTTATTCTCATTCTTTTGTACACTTGAAAGTTACGCCTACATTTCCAATAATTACTATGCTGTTTAAAATGCCTATAGGCTGTATTTCATACTACAGTAAAACAAGTGTGAGAAACAAACAGATAGTGGGAAGGAGGTACCGTAATTTTCGGACTATAAATCGCACCGGAGTATAAGTCGCACCTGCCATAAAGGTGCCCAAAAAAGTGAAAAAAAAAATCAGATATATGTATATAAGTCGCTCCTGAGTATAAGTCCCCCCCCCACCCAAACTATGAAAAAAAACAACGACTTATAGTCCGAAAATTACGGTAGATAAAAAGCAGAGCCATAGTTAAAATCTGATTGGCTTTAGGGAGTCAAAAACGTTCATTTATAACCCTGTTAGGCATGATCTTTTCCATCGTATGGGAACCAACCCGGTATTATGACCATGTGCACATACCGTGCATGCACGCCTATGTGTATGGCTGCAGGCGGGACTGTGATGAAATCACCGTAATCCTCTGCGGGTGATAAAGCCCTGTTGGTGGCAGCCCGGGAGGCCCCCAAGCACTCGCCTCCAGGGACCAGAACCTCTAAGCTGCTTTCCCTGTGTCAGTCTCCACACGTCACACCTCGACACAGGCAGCGCTGGTGCTATAGAAGCCACAGAGGGTCACGCTGTCAAGTCAAGTAAAAACCTTTTGCATGCACATGGGCACATAGGCATTTTCTACATGTTGAACGAATTCTTCACAATTGATAAGTAAGACCAAAACAGGCATGGACCACCTTAAAAGCAAGACACTTCTCCTGGTTCAGGAGGTCAGAGAGAAAAGTTTTTCTGCTGTTTGACACTGACACCACCAGGCGTCAATTGAGTACTGCAAGGAAAAACCTCTTAAGGTGGACTGGTGGTATTCATCTGGGCAGCAGGACAAGCAGTCAGCCAGGCAGTGGCGTTAGGGACGCTCACCCAGAGACTGCCAGGAAAAAGGCGAGGAAGATCGCTCTGCAAGATGCGAACAAAAAGAAGGACACTTTCATTTTCATTCACCCGAGTCCGTCTTTGGCAGAGCTCTTTTGGGCCAAGAAATCTCTCAGAGCACACCACCAAATAAAGATACTGACATAATCATCTTAATTTACTCCCAAATAGACTTACTCAAAAGGAAATCTGTGCCAAAGCTGATATTTTGGCAGATATCTGCCTCTTACTGCATGATGCGGGCATAAATATATGAAAGAAGGTACACTATTGTTCAAAGGTTTGAGGTCACCTTGACATTTTTCAAATAAAATAGCTATTTTTCAATGAAGATAACATTAAACTAATTTACTCAATACATCATTAATGTGGTTGATGATTATATATATATATATATATATATATATATATATATATATATATATAATGGTCCATTCCGTAGTGTATGCGATCAATAAAAAATAATCTACATATATATATATATATATATATATATATATATATATATATATGTGTATTTCCTGCACCTTGTTTATTACTTGTTTACCCCAGTTTACTCTGCTCAATTGCTCACTTCTGAGTATGAACCCCCCATAAAGGTGAAATGCCAACGGCGAGGAAAAGCAGATGGGATCGGAAAGAAAAGATTGGAGACACAATAGCCAGATAAGATAATGTGACCATTGACACACCGCAGGACCTTCACTTTGACAGAAGAGAGGACCTACAGGAGAGTTCAGAGATCACACACACAACTCTAATGTGGCCTTTTTTTGCATGCTAAGGGGAAGATCTAAACTTGTACACGTGAGCCAGAACGTCTGCTGTCCATAATTTTCTATCATTATGTGCCTTTAAGGGATATAAGTACATCATAGAATTGGCTTTCAGCGCTACGAATCTAAACAACTTCATTCAGTGACAGCTCTCCTCTGTGCCAGCAATGTAAACGCATCACCTTTGTCCTCATTCATATTTGACACATATTGCGTCAATTCAGGCCATAAAGATTGCTCTTTTTCCATCACCGAGACAAGGCCTTAATGAAAACAGATTGCAGGAGTGGAAATAGAAGAGTGAGCCAAGTTTGAGGTAAATCATAGAACAACTAAATCTGACTCACGTGCCTTTCGATTTTATTTGCGTATTTGACAATTAAAATAAGCAGTTTAACAACATCGAACAGTCAGTCCGGTCATTATGACCTGAGTCACGCTAAGTAACGCGATGTTGCTCCTGTTGCTTCCCAGCCAACCTGGGGGATCCCCGTTTGTTGCTAGCGTCAAAACAGCATCTTGCCCACGTCATAACAGATTTCAGCTGCTGAGAATTTCTTGGAGTGGAACGCTAAAACTGCAGCCAAGTGCAAAGATAAACAGTGAAGGCAAATGCTGTTTTTCAACACATGGAAGATCAGAACAAGAAGCTCCAAAACTTTTTGCTGCTTGATGGGAATTGGTTGTTTTCAAGATTGCTGACGTACTATTCAATGAGTCCAGTAGGAAAAAAGGCAAGGCAAATTTATTTGTATAGCACATTTAATGAACAAGACAATTCAAAGTGCTTTACATTAAACATATAGTAAAGCAATACCGAGAAATACTATGAAGACAGGAAGAAGAAAATGGTCCATCCACTCACTGATTTGATGAATACACTTATGGAAGTAAGGGACTATAGTCATGTGATGATATTGAAAAGTTGTGTCTCATCTCCACAAGTATGATAAGAGATTTTTTGATGCTCTGTAATCTGTGCAAAAGGCAGCGTCTAGACAGTAAATACTAGTGGTCCAAGGGTGGACCCTTGTGGAACCCCACATGTGATATTTGTTCGCTCAGAATCAAGAGATGAAGCAGTCTCTATCTTGCAGGTAAAATTTCATTAAGTGCTAGTAAGTCTCACCTACTCGTCGAGCCTTTTGAACAATATATTATGATCAACTGGGTCAAATGCAGCATTGAGATCTTGCAATACCAAGACGGTGGTTTTGCCGGCGTCATTATTCAGATGCATGTCATTTAAGACTCTAAGACTGTGTCTCAGTGCTGTGGTGTGGTCAAAATCCAGACTGAAATGCATTAAAAAAGATTTTTTTGCATGATAAAACTGCAAATCTGTTGAAAAACAATCCTTTCAATCAAATACTTTTCCCCAAAACTGCAGTTTGAAGGACTGGCCCTGGCTGAAGAGAATTATTCACTATGAGTAATATGTTTGCAGCTATATAAATAAAAATAGATAGGACAAGAAAATAAAAAAAGAAGGTTAACACATTAGGAGCAAAGTGTTAAATGTCATTATCATTCAAACACGACTAAGCACGAAACTGAAATTCAGATATACAAACAACACATAAATTTACCCCACCACTGTATGTATCCACTTTCTTGCATTATTTATATTTTGCACACACATCTTGAGTCCAACATGAGCTGATATACGTGAGGGTGATTTAATGAGGCCAAAACATAACAGTTTACATTTTTCGTGATCAACTCACTTTTTGTTTTGATGTGTCTCTTTGAGTCTTTCTCTTCTATTTTTTTTGTATGTCAACTACTTTTTTTTTTCCTCTTCCTTCCGTCATTGACTTTTACTCTAGTGCATTCAGTGTTTTCAAAAAGTTAGAAAAAATGCAGTTGGTGCAACTGTACAGTGTGCGTGTGAGCGTGCATGCACGTATTCACTTTTTGCACATTCATTCATGAACACTTCATTTTGTGCTCAGCTGAGTCTGTCCTCTCCCCAGGGTCCATTATGGCGATAACGGCCCAACTGAAGTGGTGCCAGAGCACAATTAAAGAGCCACAGAGAAGGTTTCTGTGATCATGCCGCTCTTGAGGACCCTCTCCATCATCCCAGTGCCAGGATCCCATCAACATCCCTTCCCGAAACAGTCCCATCCCTCTCCAAGTATGGTATCTAATCTACTCTTTGTTCTCTTTCATTCTGCCTGTATTGCTCACGTCAGCTTTTACAGGCTCAAAACAAGCATTTTGCTGCAACAGTGTTTAAGCTTGAAATTTTACTCAAGTCTGATACTTTGTGTAGTATTGTGAATAATACTACACACAGGTTGAACTTTAAAGCCTGTGTGAGAGTTTTAGCACTCTGGTTGATGTCATGCTTGGACAGCCAAACATTAATGGAGCCGCAATGACACTTTGCTGGACACTGCTGTCTTCTGCTAGACAAAGAAATTCTATGCTCCTGCAGTATGACATACATGATACAAGCTGTCCAGTGCATGCATGACTGGGGTTAGGATCCACATTGGCAGCAGTATATCAGAGTCCAGTGATGGCTGGACTCAATCAAGGCTGCCCGTTGTCATTAATTCTGTTCGTAACATTTATTGACGGAATTTCATAACAGTTGCTTGCAGACGAGTTAAGGGTGTATGGCAAGGCTCCAGACTAACATGTTATACTAATAGCATGGTCGTTCTTCATTTTAAGTGTACCTCTGTCAGTTGTAGATCTTGATGGGTAAAAGCAGTTTTATTGTAAAGTTTGTATCTGGTGTTCCCATTGTTGTGTCTAGTATTTATTTAATTGCAAGGCATCGTGTTCTTTATTTTTCCTTTGTCCACTTTGACATCTAGACACATCTATTCGTTCATTTATATCAAATGGATCAAATCATTAGCAAGCCCTGTAGAAACCAGATCATTTGAATTAGGTGTGTTGCAGCAGGAGAAAAGGGCAGAATGTGGCTCTCGTGGAACCAGGGTTCCCCGCCATTGGTCTGAAGTGACAATACTTCACAAAGTAGAAAAACAAAAAGCATCATAGTATAATATTTTGCATTTAAAGTCACACAAATCAATTCATGCAACGCTCACATCAGTTGCTATAAAATGAGGGTGGGCCTGTCTCTCACATCAGAGTGTCTGTTTTCTTGGAATTATGGATGAGACACAGACAGAAGGTCACCCTCTACTTGTAAAAAAGGCTTGTAATTATTTTTCACTGCAGTCAAAGTGGAAAATTCACAGTCATAAGAGTTTGTTCGGAAAGATGAGCAATATTTGGCCTCATCAGTGCGTTAGGGACTGAGGGAGAAATAGAATGTGAAATGATTAACCTACTGGAGTCGGGCTGTCAGATGTCATCTGACCCATTTTAAATGCAGCATTAAGGCCAGTGGGACAGTTGAAGAAAAATAGTAACCTTGTGGAATATCCAGATCTCAGCTTGAATCTTTCAATACAGCCTTGCAGACTTGCAGCCTTGAGGACGAAATGAAGCTATATGCTGTTTGTCAACAAACACCTTGAGCATTGATCAGCTTGGAAATTGTTTGCGCATCTGGATTCCTAACGCATGCTGTAATTGTGGGATGGAATATATTAAAGCATCACTCGCTGATAAAATGATGCTGACTTCTGAAAAGAGATCTAAGAACCTGTATGTGACATCTGTTGCACAAATAATGACAGTGGCTTTTCCTTTGCTTGAACATGAGCTAATAATTCTATTCACAAGCAACATATTTGTAGCATTTGTAATTTTGACTACACATGAGTGAGAGAATTAATAAACGAAGTATTCTCATATGTTTGGGAACATCTGCAAACATTAGGAGAAGGCTGGAGGCAGGACATTAAAAACTGTGCTATTGAATCAATTTTGGAGTTGATTGTCATTTGAAGGTAAATCTTGCTCTTTTCTTTCCTTACTTTCAAGGAGTGGAATGGAGAAAATCCTTCAGTTAATCGAATTAGTCTAATGCAACCAACTCCCCCTTTTATTTGGATTAACTAAGTACAGTACAGTAAAGCTAGTGTGATTGCAGGAAAACTACTTTTTTGGAGAAGGGGCCTATTTTTCCATCTCTCTAATGTGTCCTCGTTCCAAAAGGTGGATTGCTTTGCGAATTGTGCTCTAAACACTTCCAAAAGTAGAAGTAGCCATTTAAATTATACCTGATACTCAGCCGGAGAGAGAGGCTGCCTGTCATAATATGTCCTTGGAAAAGGCTTTGGGTCAAATATTTCAAGTCCTGGCGCTATTTTAATCTAGACGGAGACCTGGAATGGAAGCGTTTGCAGAATTCACATGACTCTTTTGATTATTGCTGCACTCTCTCTGTTTATAAATCCATATATCGAATTGATTGTATCTGTCTGCAAATTGTTCAGCACAACAAACCTCAATAGGATTCCACATTATTCAACTGTTAAGAGCTTTCACAATGCATTCAAGCCCCTTTTCCCTCGTAGCGGATCTTGTACTGGATCTAACCCAAAACAGCCTGGTTCCGCCCTGTGTGGTCACTTTTCTGTAACACCTTTTCGGGTCTGTGCCGTTATCGTGAAATCGTTCATCTGAACCTGGTTCTAGGATATAAACTGTGAAGTGCTATGACATCACGGGCATCTGATTGGCCGACATATGTAGGTGTTTCTTTAAGCGATGCGGTCAGCAACTCCAGTGCAAATGACAATTTCCTGGTTTGAAGCAAGCGAGACAGTTGGCCGCCACTGGGTCATAAAAGTACAGGGGCCTTTGTACGCCTTCGAACACCGGCGGGTAACGATGGTAGAAACTTGGAGAGGCAGCCAAGTGAAAGAGAGCCAGCTCGCCATTCAAATGTGTGGAGTTTGCATGTTCTCCCCGGGCCCGCGTGGGTTTTCTCCGGGCACTCCGGTTTCCTCCCACGTCCCAAAAACATGCTTGGTAGGCCGATTGAACTCTCCAAATTGTCCCTAGGTGTGAGTGCGAGTGCAAATGGTTGTTTGTCTCTGTGTGCCCTGCGATTGGCTGGCAACCGGTTCAGTGTGTCCCCCGCCTACTGCCCGATGATGGCTGGGATAGGCTCCAGCACGCCCGCGACCCCAGTGGGGACTAAGCGGTACAGAAAATGGATGGATGGATGGATGGATGTCTTTCACAGTTGAAGAGTACTCAATCGGCCTCCCATGCATGTAGGAGGAAACCGGAGTACCCGGAGGAAACCCACACAAGAATGGGGAGAACATGCAAAGGCCTCTCAGGAAGGCTGGAGTCGTAATAACTGCAACCTCTAAACTGTGAGGCGGACGTGCTAACCAGTCGACCACCATGTCGTCAAACGAATAACCAACCAACGTAGGGCTCGAACCCACGACCCTGAGATTGAGTATTTGTGGAATGAAAGCATGAAGGAGTTTGATCTTCAAGCATGATTTGTGGGAGAGGTAGAGAGGGCATCTGGAAATGACACGATTCCAATGAACTTTTTCCCTTTATTACATTTGAAAGTAGTGCCTCCAGCTTCACTTGACGCTGATTCTGGTTATGGAGCCGCTACTACCTCACAACGCTTAAATGGCTGTCCTGATTTTTCCACAGCCACTGTCCTACTTTGCTTTGTGATCTTCAACCTCACTTGTGTGACTCATTGAATATTTGCATTTTTGAGACCATCAGACAGATATATCATGATCTCAGTCTATTTTATGTTCTTGTTAGGGTGATCCATTCCCCCCTTTGCATCACAACACCACCCCGAAAGCCACGGCAAAGGAAAACAGTATTGCATCAGCATGTGTGCTTCTGCCAGACCTTTGAAAAGTCCACCAAATAAGGCAAAATGTGACTGTAGTGTACAAATGAGGCTATTCCACGCTGCCTGCTTTATATGACAACATACTAAGCCGACAGCCAAGTGCTAATTAAAAAAAAAAAGTTGTAGTACACATGGAAGTAGAAGTATCGCTTTTTGTATTTCTGTCCGCGGAGCCTCACGAAAGATTCTATTTAGTGGCAGTTGTTTCAAGCACGTTAAAAGGAAAATGTCTGTAATGCCAATTGTGTTTTTTCCTGTCTGACGGAAGAACACATGTGTTTTGGACTCCCTTTTGTCTCTATGTTGCTCTTTAAAACATGTGCTTAGTAGTAGGCGTATGTGTGTATGAAGTCAGATGGTGAGCTGCGAGCTCAGGGATGGCAGTGAGCCTGTTTTCCACCTTTTGATGAGAATCATGAATCTGGCGCAGCACGTGCTGAGGAAGGTGCGGCTGCTGCCTTCTCTGGGTCAGATCTTCTCTACTTCAATGTTTGAACATTTCCATCGACGTGATGACGTGTGACGGTAAAAGCGGGTCACGCAGGCTTAGTTTTTGCATAGAGGTGAGCATGTCACAACAGGATTGAATACTTCCTGTGGTCCTTGAAGCTCCATTGCCACCCCCGCCCCAGCTTTCTGTTTGGATAAGGGGGCCCAGTTCCTAAACACTGGGATACCGGTTGGAGTGATTATTTGGACGCGGAGGCGTACACGTGCAAAACACTTCTCTCTTTCCCGCTGAATTGTATGCTCTCAAGCTTAGTCATGTGTTTGCATCTCCATTTTTGCTTCTTAGAACCAACAAACAAGTTATTGTCACTTTCTCACTCAGTTTATTGCAACATAAATCCTTGATGAAGCTGTTGGTGGATTTATTGAAGCCTAATGGGGTTGTAAGTGTCCAGAGTACAGCACAGGTAGAAGCCTCCACCACTCTTCAGTGCCTGTAATTCTCAGCTTTTTCAATTTATTTATGCTACAGTATGCATATAAAACAGTTTAAATCATTTGGAGGTCAACAATTGTCCCAGGAATATGAAACACATTATTCAGCCTGTGAAATTAACTAGTTCGTTGTTGTTGTTTCCTAAAGTAGCAAATAAAATGAATTTGAATGCAAATTTTTCAGTATCATTATTGGGATTAATCGATTTAGCCGGCGCTACGTCAAACTGTTCCTGTTTTCGAGAAATCGAGGATCCATTCCAAAATATACAAACAGCAACAGTGTTCATGCAGCCATATTACAAATTGTCGGTGCAAGACAGTCCAAGTCATGAGTTTTTATGATTTACACTACTTTATATTCAGCAGTAATTACAATAAATGAAAAACCTGAAGTCTTGAGTCCTTGGACATTACCAAATTATTAAGCTGATTTTCCATTACAGCGGGGGTGGCAAAGTCATTTTTGTTGCAGGCTTCATTTTAGTTATGCTTTCCCGTAGAGGGTCGTTATGACATTGAAACCATGCAAATGTCTTCCCATTATATTACATATACATAAAAACTTAGGGAAACTATTTCATCTGACATCAAGGATAATATTTTGTTCAAATATTGGCTTTACCGGATAAAACTGTGGTTGCTCAAGCGCCGCCTTTCCTGAAGGCTTAAGATACTGTACAAGGGAAATAAAAATTGCTTGCTTATCTCTGGAATTATTTCTCTCTTTAATGTGTATTCTTTCTATTCTAGCTATATAATTTTAGCATGAATCATGGATTTATTTCTATTATTAAAGATTTAGATAAAACACATGTACAGTAGATATGTAGTAGACGTTTAGTCATTTTTTTGTATTTTGTATTATTTACAATAAATTGATTAAAATATTTAGTGAAAGGAGTGATACTAAACTAATACAACAAATAAATAGAGAGTGTGAGAGAGAGAAACAGAGGAAGAGATAGAGTGAGAAAAAGAGCAAGAGAGAGAGATGGCAAACATGACCGACCAGCACCTGAGCTAATGTGGAAAACACGTTCCACAGATTCTTGGCTGGTTTGGGGAAAAGAGGGAAAAGAAAAGACGTTTTTCAGTAATTGCAACCACATTTTTTTTGACACATTCACATTCTACAGGACAATGAGAAAACTGTACATTCAAGACGTCATCAATGTGTCTGTACCCACTGAATCCTGCTGGAAAATTGAATTTCCCCCTAGTTATAAAGCAGGCAAAGGTTATGTTCCATATTATTTTCAAAGAATTATTTTCCCCAAAAAATTATTATCTGATTTGTTTTTGTCTGTTAAATGACAGGATTTGTGTCATGTTGAGAATAACTCATTTTACAACACAAAGTTGTGTGTTTAACTTGTAGACTAGGAACAGCCATCATTTTACTGTGTGAGGTTGCACTCATAAGAGTTCAATATGAGTTTACTTCCAAAAGTATGGTAACCTTAAGAGTTTCATTTAATTTATGCATTCGGCCAATTGCCTGTTTCATATGATCGATCGTAAAGCACTTTAATGCGGACTGCTTCGTTTTCAGTCAGCTGTCCATGATTTATCCTTTTAACAAGAATGAGGAATTTCATGGCAAATTTCAATTGCTCATAACTTTTCATCTGAAAGGGCTGTGGATTATAATAATAATAATCATAACCTCTGTTTATATAATGGACAGTATCTCTCCCCTCTGGCCTGCAGGCAATGTAGTATATTTTCTTTGGTGTGAATGAGTCCATCCTAGTGTTCCATCCGGAGTGGCCACCAGGCAAGACTGGATGGTGATGGAAAAGAACTCTGCCACAGACATTTTGGTTAGATAAAGATTTTATTCCGTTGCTGATGTCAAAAAAGTCTTCATGAATCATGATGTTCATGCGTGGGTGTGTACTTCCATGCATCCGTGCCCCCCGCGCCTGTATTTGTCTTCTTATCAGCCTCAATATTTAAATTCACATATGTCTGGGTAGCACGTCCGCCTCACAGTCAGGAGGGTGCGGGTTCGATTCCACCTCCGGCCCTCCCTGTGTGGAGTTTGCATGTTCTCCCCGGGCCCGCGTGGGTTTTCTCCGGGCACTCCGGTTTCCTCCCACATTCCAAAAACATGCTTGATAGGCCGATTGAAGACTCCAAATCGTCCCTAGGTGTGAGTGCGAGTGCGAATGGTTGTTTGTCTCCGTGTGCCCTGCGATCGGCTGGCAACCGGTTCAGGGTGTCCCCCACCTACTGCCCGATGATGGCTGGGATAGGCTCCAGCACTCCCGCGACCCCTGTGGGGACTAAGCGGTTCAGAAAATGGATGGACGGATGGATGTCTGTAAAAAACACACACGTCTTTTTTCTACTTTCAAGTTATGAAAGAAATTATGGTTGTTTAAAGGAGGGCAGAATTTTTTTTCTACAGATACGAAGACCTGTACAGAGTGAATGAATGTAGGACTCTACAGAGGCGTCCTTGTTCTTATAAATTCATGCATCAGCTACTTTTTTTTTTGCCTCCTTTCAAAACTCATACTCCTGTCAGCCCCCCACCCCATCTGTGCTTCAAAACGTGTGCATTGTCAAGTATGAAATAGGCTGCAGGAAAATAAGGGATGGATATTGTGGGATGGTGTGAGCATTCATCATCAAATCCGAACATCTGCCCTTTGGCCTGTAATCACGATAGGAGAATAATCTTCGCCAGGAAAAATAAGGAAAAGAGTCTGGAGCAGTTTCACAAAGACAACAATTCTTGAGCAGAGTGGTTCCACTTGCATTAACAGATCAACTAAGAAATCACGTTACCTCTGTTATGTTAAAGTCTTCCATTGTTTAAGTCAAGATTTTAGAGGATTGTGCACTGGAGCGACCGAGATATTTTGTTGCCAATGTGAGATGAAGAGGATGATTCTACATTTTTAGGAGTCTTTCCATCCCCCGACTTCCTTCCTGTGTCAAGATGCGCCCCTTCCAAATCGTTGGTCAATTAGTCTGTCACTGCAAATAACAATAACAGCAACAGCCACGCTGCTCTATATCTGAGAGGATCCAAGGCTGCAATACACATTATTTTCTGGAAACGTGGAGACATTTGAGATGATTTCAGGAAGCTCTCAACTCGCTTGTTTATCTTTCAAATGAGGCCCAATTTGGACTGAAACTTGACTCCTCAGACTTGCACATGTTTTTATGCACTCAATGTCAGCAAGTCATATCAAATGTCAATCAAACTTTGATTTTTTTCTCCCCGTCGCAGAAACATGATCTTATCGTGAGCAACTGGATTGCTTTAACTTGGGTGAATACAGACGTTGCCAAACCTTTGGTGACAGTTCAGTTCAGAACAATTTCAGCGTCTTATGCACTATTGGAAATTTACTCCAGTACTTGGAGATTGGAGAAAGCAGGTGTATCGTGGGATTGGTCCCAAAATGTCATTCCTAAGAAATTGTTCAGTGAATGGAAACCTTGCTTAGAGCTTCTGATAAGGCTTTTGGGGCTGCATCTGCAGGCTTGAAAACCATTACTACTACAACATTCCTCACAGCATATGATTTCAGGTTATACCTCTTTCATTAAGTTGTTCTCTTTGGCTTCTGAAATATTTTCTACTTTATATTGAGTAACTTGCTTGACGTAACGTCAGATTAGAACAATGACTGGAAAAGTGCCACTACCCAATTTTATTGACATGGAAGTTGGCCACTCGCCATTGCTTCCCTTTGAAACACTACATCAATAGCAAAATCATTTGAAAATAGATTGAATTCCTCTGCTTACTGTGATAACTGTCCTCGCCCAGCCATCAGAAAGCAGGACGATGGAAGTGACGATCATCCGAGGTGACGTTCTAGAAGGGAAGGTGACATTTTGCTTTGTTTTGCTTTTTCTGGGAAATTCTCCTATTCACCGCTTATGAAATTCAGGACAAGAAATTAAGTTAAACTACATGTTTAAACACACTGAGCAGTGTGTTTTACTTTTATTTTCAATGTACTCAAATGCATGTACCGTAATTTTCTGACTATAAGTCGCGGTTTATTTCATAGTTTGGGTCGGGGGGGTTGACTTATACTCAGGAGCGACTTATATACATATATATGTTTTTTTTTTCACTTTTTTGGGCATTATATGGCTGGTGCGACTTATACTCCGGTGCGACTTATAGTCCGAAAATTACGGTATGTTTTTTATGAGTGCGTGCATTCTTGGGACGTTCAACACGTCCATCACGTGTCATTGTATGTTTTAGGAAAACTTTGATTGATCATGAGTTTTGCTCAAGGATCATGGCTCTTCTTCAATGCAATGTTATGTAACAGCACAGCAGTGAATGATAAATGTGCAGAGAGAGTGATGAGAGTGCAAAAAATCTCTGTGTCTCCCTTAAACGTGTGTGTGCGTGCTCGTGTGTGTGCATGTTCACCTCTGTGTGTGTGTGTTTGAGAAACACAGAATGTGAATAAGAAGGAGAAGAGGAATGAGGAACATGGACCAAGAATGATAAATCAAGAGAACGAATTAATGAGGCGTAACGAGGTAGGAAACTGACGTCTGCCTCCGTGCAAACCTCGAATCTGTGACGAAACTATCACGCTAGATGCGTCATGTTCCCCATGCTGGCAACCCATGATTCATTTCCTTAATGTGTTCTTAAGCCCTAGCTGTACACTATACACCTTTTCCCCCCACTCTCTTTGCTCACAAACATCAACTTGTGGTAAGATTCACATCTCCATCTGCTACTGATAATACACTGAAGAAAAAAAAAAATCATGCCTGGAAATCTTTGGCCAACCCCAGTGGAGTGTGCAGTCTCTGTTAAGTTGCCACTGTGAAATGTATTCCTAGAAGCACCTTGAGTTATAACACCAGTTGGGTCTAACGACATAGTACAGGTTTTAATATTGCAGTTTTAAACATCAAATAGCTTTTCAGGAGCATAGCTACTTTTGTGTTCAAGAAGCCAGAGGAAAAATTAGAATACAGACAAAGCTGAAAATGAAAAATTGTGATTGTTATTTCTGCGTATTATTTTCTTTACAGAGCAATTTTTTGTGGTCATGGAACCAAGTGGCCCAGGGGACACCTTCATGATGGCTGCAGTATGTCTACCCGACTTAAGCCACATAAGAACACGTATATGTTTAGTTAGAAACAATGACGAGGTGCCTCATTTCACTAGAGATTCCACATATAAAGATTGAGTCGCGTATAAAGATTGCATATAAAAGAAAAAAGTACCTACTGCCACGGCATATCCTATCCTAAGTTTTGATGGTGTAAAGTGGTCACGTTGAAGATTTGATAGCCTTAAGGTCACTAAATATTAAATACCCACTGAAGGTTAAAAACTCACCCACATTCCACTTCAAGAATTTAAGCTATACTTGTCACAACTCCCTTAACACATACGGAGGCCATAATTATGGCTAAAACATGTTCCCCTTTGAGAGTTTACTTGGGACCAGGTGTAGCTAGACCTGAGCTGAAGCAGGGTGTGTGTTTTTAATCAAATAATCTGCCTTTAAAGGCCAAACTGCTCAACCTTGAGCAAGTAGGTGCCGAATATATTTACAATAGTCTATATTATTGTGTTTGTCCAGGTGTGCAACAGAAGTCAAAGAGGCTTCAGTGGGATGCTGACAGGGTTTATGGAAGGGTTTTGTTTCTAAGATAACACCAAAACACAACACACAATGATACATGAGAAGCCCTTCCTGACCCTCAGAATACCAGCAGTTTTCCTGTCAGCCAGCCTCCCTAAGTGAGGCTATTGTAAGAAAATAAAAGTGTGTTTACTTTGGCCTGTGCTCACCTTTTTTGCTATTACTTAACCCAACCCATCATCGTTCATTCCCTCTTCACCGCGCAACCACACACAGATTGGAGATTTGTAGCTTGATATTCAAGCCTCTTTTCCAAATTACCTTTGTGGCGTCACCTTGCCCCTATCATCCCCTCTGGTGAACAATGTTATTTTTCAAACTTTTTACTGGTAATGTTTGGTGTGTGCTCCCCGCTTCCCACCGCACGCCAAAACCAAAGCACATTCCTGGCAAAGTGCTGTAAAATAAACGACGGGCCACTAGATTTCAACGAAGCGAGATGGAGCGGATGAGAGCAAAAACAAGCGCGTGTCAGCAAGAGAACGGGCAATTGTTAGAATGTAATGTTGTACTGATTGTTGATACAGATGGCCACGCTCTGAGCTGACCTTGGACATGCAAAAAAATGGGAAAAGAATTTTCAAATGCAAGTTTGAGTCCCGTGGACACCTGTTCCACTTTACGTTGCCGTGTACGGCAATGTCACCCTTTGTTCCGCGTTATGTAAATCGGCCATCGGTTCCACTTTTTCGTTCGATATTGCCCTAATAAAAACACAAATACATCCGCAGGTGTAGGAATTCACGTGGTAGTAGACGGGCTGAATCATCGCCAGAATGGTCTCTCATCTTTACCAACGGTCACAAATGGGAGAACGCGGTCATGTCAGCAGCCACGGCCAGTGGGGCCACAAAAAACAGTAGGCATGTGTTAATGGTAATTGGACCAAAACTTTTTTTCGGTTATATGCAAGAACAGTTTTTCAGTGGGGCATGGTGGTGAGTACATTTTAAAGCGACATGGTGCTTGCGAATCACAGAGAAAAAAATCCACCAAAAAACATCAAATTCATCCATCCATCCATTTTCTGTACCGCTTAGTCCCCACGGGGGTCGCGGGTGTGCTAGAGCCTATCCCAGCGTCATCCAAACTGTTTCCACTGCATGCTGGGATTTTTTCTTTCCTCTATGTTTTTCCACAGTAGCAACCGTTATAAAAATAAACTTATTAGCCCTCATTGTCAGGTTTTGCACAAAATAGGCTTTATTCTATCACATATGTTGAGACTATTGGCTATGCTGATATTCTTTATTCCTTTGAATTAGATCCACTGAAATTATATTATACTTGTATTTTTTACATGTTTGGTAGCCACAATAAAGGTGCGATGTTTCGAAAGGAGTCTTTTGTCTTGCTTGTCCCTTAAGCTGTTGAAAGTTATTAGTATGTCTGTCCCACATTGTCCCAGATAACCATGCTATTTGACTGAGTCTATTTATAGCAGTAAAAGTGGTCATTTGCACCATCCTGGCACTTTTATTAGATACTGCTAAAACTGATCTTTTAGCACAACTCTAGTTTAAATATACTCTAGTTTGACTATAAATATTTACAGACACACAAAGCACATTTATTTGCATCCACCTGTAATGTACAATCTGTAATCAAACATTTGAACCGCCAAAGTCATAAACTGCACACAAAGCATATTCACGCAGGTACAGTGTGTAAGCGGATGTTTGTGTAACCGTTATTTATGCTTGGGGGTGGGTTGGTAACAGACACAGCATCAGGAGCCCTCATCAAGTTGTGCTTTGAGATATGCGTTGCAGCAGAGAACAGCTGGAGTTGTCATCGCTTTGATCCACCACCTGCAGCACGTGGCCACCCGAAGGGGAGACCAACAAAGCCAAGCTGAATGAATGAGGTGAAATTCATGTCGGAATCTTGAAAGCATACGGTGAACAATGTTTGCGTGGACAGAAAAAAAACACATTTGCAAATGCAAGGAATGAGGTCCGATGTGATGAAGACCTTCAAGCTTGATTCTTCCCCCTGTGGTTGTAAGCCCCCCACCCCCACCCCCTTTGCTGTAACTCAAACCCGGGCAGTTCGTAGGAAAACACTCTGCGGTCATAGATTGCTATTTGACGTCAAAAGTGTTTTAACGTGAAGCCATAGGGACCCTTCTTAACAGTAGGTCTGGTCCACTTGCCAAATTATTCATATTCGCCTCCGCCCATCATTTTGTGAAAATTTCTCAATAGCCTGGTCTGTTTGGCAATTTCAATTCAAACAAGGACCTTATTGAAGCAGATATTGTTTTGGTTCAGCAACAATGCATCTTGAATATTTGCCAATTGAACATTTGGCTTCACTTTCGCTTCACAACAATTCAACTATTAAAGTGGGACATTCTTCATTGGCGGGGTGCAGGTGAGCCTGTGCAGACTGATTTTGCGAAAGGCGGGTTACACCCTTAAGTGGTTACCAAACATTCATATTCACACCTTTGGACATTTTTAAGACTACTGTTGACGATGACATCTGTTTTTGTAATCAGGGGAGAAGCTGGGATTTTGAAAGCTTGATGAGAACATGCAAACTCCACAATAGAAGGGTTAATTGTCACAACTAAAACCCGAAGAATCTAAAACATATCCAAAGTTAATCATATGATGCTCAATGATCTGAAGTCTCATGTGTTGTTTTAAACCGCCATTTTGTTCAAGTTCAGCCATTCAGGATTACATAGTATAATTTTATTTGTCTAATAAATTCACACAAGTGTTGACATCTGTTGACAAGTCTGAACTCATGGTCCAAAAGACAACAACATAGGCAAACCAACAACAACCGAGGCCTCTCATCTCGGGCTCATTCAAAAAGCGTGCCGGTCCATGCTTAGGGCAAAGTGTGAGAATTGAGGTTCCTCTGTAATCATGTCTTCCCCTCCAAATCGACAGCTGCATAACCTGGTAAGTGGCACGACTTCCATCCTAATGACAACCCCTGGCTGGCTGCTGTCAACAAGGCCAAAACGGTTTAAGACCAACTGCCGGGAAGATTAGGAACACAACAGGGAATAGCAATACCTTTTCCATACTGCTCTTGGCTTCGTTACATAACCAATTCTATATTTCCGAAAGGCAGGAGAGTGAGCTACTGCACCACAACCTGTTTCTGGAAAGAGTAAGAGGTAAAATATTCAACTTTTCCAGGTATTTATAAGGGGGGGTACTTGAGACCACGGATTGAACCAGGTGCACATTATGAAAACACAACAGCCTTGTGACTGACATTGAAAAACACACATGCTTGAATGTCAATACACGACTAAATCCGGTGCCTGACACGTCCACACCATCAAAATGTGTTTGCACATATGGATATGATATGAAAGCTAATAAACACGCGTGCATGGATACAAGTGTAAAAATGTTCACCTCACATTAACAATTTACAGGTGGAGGGCAAGAAATGTAATGCTGCCACTTCGTGACAAATTAAATGTTCCCAACTTCTTAGCATACCACACAAAGCACATACCACCAATAATCACTTCAATTTAGATTTGCACAGATGTTGTTCAAGGATTGTCAAACACGTTTTTGCAGTCTCAACAACTTAATTCATGTTAAATGAGTCTTAAACAGGGAACACACGTGGCAACGTTTAAAATGTGACAAACCCTACAAATAAGTAAAAAAAAAAAAAGACAGAAAATGGGCAATTGTGCCTTTCTTATCCAGTGTGTTATTCAGTGTTCTCCTCCAAACTAGATTTTTCTTTGACAGCTCAGTGGCCTAGTGGTAATGCGTCCCCCCTGAGACTGAGAGGTTGTGGGTTCAAACCCCACCTGGTTCATACCAACGACTATAAGAATGGGACCCATTGCCTTCCTGCTTGGCCTTCAGCATTAAGGGTTGGATTTGGGGGGTGAGATCAGATTCCTGAGTGTGGTACCGCTGTTGCACACTGCTCCCCTCTCCCCCAGGGTATGGATTAAAATTCACAAGGGGATGAGTTAAATGCAGAGTACAAACTTCACCACACCCAGATGTGTGTGTGACGATCATTGGGACTTAAACTTTAATCCTTTTTATTGTTTTGAACGGCATGAGACACATCTTAAAAAAACTTAACACCCAATCAGTTGCTCTCCTTGTGTCGGGCAACAACGGCAGCTTCAGGTTGTGAAGTCAGTGGGCAGACACAGACACACAAATCCCACACGCACGTACACACACAAGGATGTCGTAAATATCGAACATGTTAACAATTGTTGGCCCTGACGGTTTCCCTTGCATCTCGGGTCAGGAAAAATCCCACTTACCACACTCCTCGTCTTAGGATAAATGAGTGATGAGGTAAATAAAAAAAGATGGCAGTAAGTGTGAAGTTGTATCTGTTAAATGAGAAACGTAATAAACTGATACCATGACAAAAGTTTACAGCACTTGTGACTCACGCCTATTTCACTGCACCTCTGACTGTTTCTTCTGAAGCCATAACACAATGCACTGTGGGAAAAAAATCTGTGAAGCAGTGAGGTTGTGAAAGGTGAACCGTGATATAACGAGGGATTACTGTATACGTATTACAGATCACGCGCATTATTAATTTCAGACGTTTAGCTTTGCTCAATGCTTATATATGCAAACATGCGTAGCTGATTATAGATCGGGTGCCTTGATATTGTCCATTTGTCAGCTTAAACTCCCTCCTACTCACACACGCAAAACTGCATGCACACGCACACATGTACGCATGCACACATGCACACCCTCTCCTCTTTCATTTCTCGGAAGAGGCCCTGGAAAATTGTGCGGACCAAGTACCGGCACAGGTTTCTCCAATTGTTCAATTTCTGGATCCTTGAGTCTCAGTATGTGCAGTTAAAATGTTTCGCTTGGTGATAAAAACATTTATCTGTCATATAGTCAAAATCATGGAACTTGTGAGAAGATTCTAATCAAACCATTTTAGTTTATGCACTCACCTCCCTACATTTCCTTTCAGTGTTAAGTTATAGAAAAAAAGAAACAAGGTGGTCCTGGACAACATTAAACAGATTTCCAAAAAATGGATGAAACTAGCTGGCAGGCACAAGTGTGGTATTGGCAGGGGCGTGCGGTCAGAGAAGGCAAGGGAGCCTCCCTTGCCATCATGAAAAGGTGAAAAACAAATTCAATTGTTTTTATTACAAAGTCATTTCCTTTTGAATCTCAATATTATTGTATTATTTTGAACCAAAATCGCTGAATATATCTATATAACATATAAATATATAGTATATTTATAGTTATTTTAAAACAAATTTAATTTTTTCATAATTTTTTAATAATTTTATTTTTCATTTTTATTTTTATTTTAAAGCCATCTTCCTGCCTAGCCTCCTCTGAGGGTGACTATGTTGACAGGCTATGCAGTTAGCCAGAACTACTCTCTGTCTTTATGTCGCTGTTTAAGTGTTCAAATACTGTGGTTATATTAACAAATGTCCGTAGTTAAGATGATGTATTGAATATCCAGTGTTTTCTGTCATCTGTCTGTAATGTCATGTTTCTTAAGATGAACAAAACGGCTTTGAAAACAGACTTTACAAAGGCTACGAGACGTTGTTCTCCAGCCTTACGGCAGGGGGTGCTAGTAATCCCGATGCTTGATGCGCCTACCTGTAGAATAAGAGATCTCCGGATTAAATTTACAATGAGCACCTGTGGAGCAGTCGTCCAATCATTTCGTTTTATATTCAGTTTCTTTTTCCGGTTTTTACATTGTGTTTGACAATGGAGGATTACATATCCAAACGATTTTCAACTATGGATTTTCGGTCGAAGCAGGAGGTCAGCAGTAAAGGAAGAGCATCTCCGGAGTTTAAAGGTTTGATTTGACAACTGGATTTTGGAACTGAGTGGTACGCACCATCTAAAACGAGTTTTTTTACTTGGGCTTTATTGAGTGTTTATGTGTGAAGACTGCTGATTAAAATTAAATAAGACTAAGCCACACTAGTTCCCCAACATTTTTGGGACAGTTAGTTGCCGGATATTTTTTATCAGTCATGAACCTCACCGCACGTCACTTGTATTCTTAATTCAGCCAATGTGCAATTCTTACAATAATATTCCAAATAAGGGATGACTGATTTGAATTTAATTTTGGTTAACCCTAATCCTAATATAAAAATAAATAAATAAATTAACCCCCCCCCCCCCCCCAAAAAACTAAAAAAATCTAAATGAAATGGATAAGAAACTTTTGTACTCAACTGAACTCTAAAATAGTGACCCTCTGGCAACAACAGGTTGGCTTTCCCTGGGGCCTTGCGGTGTATGAAGCACAGGGAAGTGGAAGGAATAAATCCAGCATCTCCTTAGGTTGTGCGTTGTAATGGAACAAAGGAGATTGCTCAATAAGGAAGGAGCATGATCCTGAGCTCTTCTGCCTTGAGTGGCTTGACCTGGAAACCTAGCGGTGTTAACAAAGGGTCAAGGTGACTCAGGGTGTAAGTGCTCAGGGCCTCCAATGCTCTTGGACCTTAATTGAAGGAGAAAAGCAGCGGTTCACCAATCTGATTGGGATGAATTGATCCCCAGCTCTTCTGCCCTGAGTGGCTTGACCTGGATACCTAGCGGTGTTAACGAAGGGTCAATGCGACTCAGGGGAAGGACTTTAATCGAGACTCGGTCTTCTATGAGGGTTAGCCTCGCTCATGCAACAGCACATTGCACCACACACGTTAATGTTGGACCCTAAATGGCCAATTGGCACAGGTCCCAAATTATTACCCCTAATACTCACATCCCCTAGTCCAGCTTAGGTGACTAGGCCGAGGATGCACCGGGACCTAGGCGTTGTAGAGTAGGGTTTCTTTTTCAGCCATTTCCTCCACAGGTATTGCAATACAGGTGAGTTCCCTCTAGGTACTTTGTTTGACTTCCCTGGAGCCTCGTGCTGGAGGTAGCGCAGCAAAGTTGGAGGAATGGCTCCAGCGTCTCCTGTGGTCATGCATTGACATGGGAGAAAGAAGATTGCTGAAGAAGAAAATCATTTTTTTTTGTAGGTACAATCGGGAGGAGAGCACTGGGGAGGCACTGCTTAGTCAGGGCTGGCTCCAGTGCTCTTGAACCCTGATCAGAGGAGAAAGGCAGCGGTTCACCGCGGCTGGCCTACTCTGATCGGGGAGGATCGATCCCCAGCTCTTCTGCTCTGAGTGGCTTGACCTGGATACCTAGCGGTGTTAACGAAGGGTCAATGCAACTCAGGGGGTACGTATGCGGCCCCCCTGGGTTCCTACTCTAGGGACAATGCACGCAGGGTGTGGTGGTCCAGAGCGGAAGGACCTTAATCCAGGCTCAGTCTTCTATGAGGTTTAGCCTCGCTCATGCAACAGCACATTGCACCACACACGTTAATGTTGGACCCTAAATGCCCAATTGGCACAGGTTCCAAATTCTTACCCTTAATACTCACATCCCCTAGTCCAGCTTAGGTGACTAGGCCGAGGATGCACCGGGACCTAGGCGTTGTAGAGTAGGGTTTCTTTTTCAGCCATTCCCTCCACAGGTATTGCAATACAGGTGAGTTCCCTCTAGGTACTTTGTTTGACTTCCCTGGAGCCTCGTGCTGGAGGAAGCACAGCAAAGTTGGAGGAATGGTTCCAGCGTCTCCTGAGGTCATGCGTTGACATGGGAGAAAGAAGATTGCTGAAGAAGAAGCTTTTTTTTTGTAGGTACAACCGGGAGGAGAGCACTGGGGAGGCACTGCTTAGTCAGGGCTGGCTCCAGTGCTCTTGAACCCTGATCAGAGGAGAAAGGCAGCGGTTCACCGCGGCTGGCCTACTCTGATCGGGGAGGATCGATCCCCAGCTCTTCTGCTCTGAGTGGCTTGACCTGGATACCTAGCGGTGTTAACGAAGGGTCAATGCAACTCAGGGGGTACGTATGCGGCCCCCCTGGGTTCCTACTCTAGGGACAATGCACGCAGGGTGTGGTGGTCCAGAGCGGAAGGACCTTAATCCAAGCTCAGTCTTCTATGAGGTTTAGCCTCGCTCATGCAACAGCACATTGCACCACACACGTTAATGTTGGACCCTAAATGGCCGATTGGCACAGGTTCCAAATTCTTACCCCTTGTACTCACATCCCCTAGTCCAGTTTAGGTGACTAGGCCGAGGATGCACCGGGACCTAGGCGTTGTAGAGTAGGGTTTCTTTTTCAGCCATTCCCTCCACAGGTATTGCAATACAGGTGAGTTCCCTCTAGGTACTTTGTTTTGACTTCCCTGGAGCCTCGTGCTGGAGGAACGGCTCCAGCGTCTCCTGAGGTCATGCGTTGACATGGGAGAAAGAAGATTGCTGAAGAAGAAAGAAGTTTTTTTTTTTATAGGTACAAGCAGGAGGAGAGCACTGGGGAGGCACTGCTTAGTCAGGGCTGCCTCCAGTGCTCTTGAACCCTGATCAGAGGAGAAAGGCAGCGGTTCACCGCGGCTGGCCTACTCTGATTGGGGAGGATCGATCCCCAGCTCTTCTGCCCTGAGTGGCTTGACCTGGATACCTAGCGGTGTTAACGATGGGTCAATGCGACTCAGGGGGTACGTATGCGGCCTCTCCTTGGGATTTTAATTAAAATAGTTCAACTTAAATAATGAATAAGACACACTAGTTCCCCAACATTTTTGTGACAGTTAGTTGCCTGATATTTTTCACGGGTGGGGGGACGTCAGTCATGAACCTCACCGCACATCACTTGTATTCTTAATTTAGTGAATGTGCAATTATTACAATAGAATTACAATTAAGGGATGACTGATTTGAATTTAATTTTGGTTAACCCTAATCCTAATTTTAAAAAGAAATAGATAAATTAACTCCCCCCCCCCCAAAAAAAAAAAAAACTAAGAAAAACTAAATTAAATGGATAAGAAACTTTTGTACTCAACTGAACTCTAAAATAGTGACCCTCTGGACACAACAGGTTGGCTTTCCCTGGGGCCTTGCGGTGTATGAAGCACAGGGAAGTGGAAGGAATAAATCCAGCATCTCCTTAGGTTGTGCGTTGTAATGGAACAAAGGAGATTGCTCAATAAGGAAGGAGCATGATCCTGAGCTCTTCTGCCTTGAGTGGCTTGACCCGGAAACCTAGCGGTGTTAACAAAGGGTCAAGGTGACTCGGGGTGTAAGTGCTCAGGGCCTCAATGCTCTTGGACCCTAATTGAAGGAGAAAAGCAGCGGTTCACCAATCTGATTGGGGTGAATTGATCCCCAGCTCTTCTGCCCTGAGTGGCTTGACCTGGATACCTAGCGGTGTTAACGAAGGATCAATGCGACTCAGGGGAAGGACCTTAATCGAGACTCGGTCTTCTATGAGGGTTAGCCTCGCTCATGCAACAGCACATTGCACCACACACGTTAATGTTGGACCCTAAATGGCCGATTGGCATAGGTTCCAAATTCTTACCCCTAATACTCACATCTCCTAGTCCAGCTTAGGTGACTAGGCCGAGGATGCACCGGGACCTAGGCGTTGTAGAGTAGGGTTTCTTTTTCAGCCATTCCCTCCACAGGTATTGCAATACAGGTGAGTTCTCTCTAGGTACTTTGTTTGACTTCCCTGGAGCCTCGTGCTGGAGGAAGCACAGCAAAGTTGGAGGAATGGCTCCAGCATCTCCTGTGGTCATTCATTGGCATGGGAGAAAGAAGATTGCTGAAGAAGAAAGAAGCTTTTTTTTTGTAGGTACAACCGGGAGGAGAGCACTGGGGAGGCACTGCTTAGTCAGGGCTGGCTCCAGTGCTCTTGAACCCTGATCAGAGGAGAAAGGCAGCGGTTCACCGCGGCTGGCCTACTCTGATCGGGGAGGATCGATCCCCAGCTCTTCTGCTCTGAGTGGCTTGACCTGGATACCTAGCGGTGTTAACGAAGGGTCAATGCAACTCAGGGGGTACGTATGCGGCCCCCCTGGGTTCCTACTCTAGGGACAATGCACGCAGGGTGTGGTGGTCCAGAGCGGAAGGACCTTAATCCAGGCTCAGTCTTCTATGAGGTTTAGCCTCGCTCATGCAACAGCACATTGCACCACACACGTTAATGTTGGACCCTAAATGGCCGATTGGCACAGGTTCCAAATTCTTACCCCTTGTACTCACATCCCCTAGTCCAGCTTAGGTGACTAGGCCGAGGATGCACCGGGACCTAGGCGTTGTAGAGTAGGGTTTCTTTTTCAGCCATTCCCTCCACAGGTATTGCAATACAGGTGAGTTCCCTCTAGGTACTTTGTTTTGACTTCCCTGGAGCCTCGTGCTGGAGGAATTGCTCCAGCGTCTCCTGAGGTCATGCGTTGACTTGGGAGAAAGAAGATTGCTGAAGAAGAAAGAAGCTTTTTTTTTTTTTTTAATAGGTCCCACCAGGAGGAGAGCACTGGGGAGGCACTGCTTAGTCAGGGCTGCCTCCAGTGCTCTTGAACCCTGATCAGAGGAGAAAGGCAGCGGTTCACCGCGGCTGGCCTACTCTGATTGGGGAGGATCGATCCCCAGCTCTTCTGCCCTGAGTGGCTTGACCTGGATACCTAGCGGTGTTAACGAAGGGTCAATGCGACTCAGGGGGTACGTCTGCGGCCCCCCTGGGTTCCTACTCTAGGGACAATGCAGGTGAGTTCCCTCTAAGTACTTTGTTTGACTTCCCAGGAGCCTTGTGCTGGAGGAAGCACAGCAAAGTTGGAGGAATGAATCCAGCATCTCCTTAGGTCGTGGGTTGTAATGAGACAAAGAAGATTTCTGAAGAAGAAAAAAGCTAACTTTTGTAGTCAGTGCCTCCCCAGTCATGAATCTCACCACACGTCACTGGGTATTGGCAGTAAAGCAAAGTTATTTAAAATCTGGTTTATATCGGGCCGTTATGATAAATAGCACTCCAATCACCAGAATGCTCTTCAATTTAGCCTTTGCCACAATGTTTATCGTTTGAAAGGTTTCAAGTTCACATTCTTTGTTACCACTTGGGTTATAAGAGTGGTGGGGCCATACTGCCCTCTAGTGATGAAGAGGATAACTTTAGAAATGCATTGTGATCATTTCTGTTTCCAGTAAGTTGCCTGTAAAACTATGTATTTGAGAAGCAGGTTTTGATACTTGCTAATGTTGTCTTCTCTAAGTGATATTTTATATGGGACATAAAATGCTTTTTTTAAAGGAGCCATTTTGAAGACGGTGTTTATTTCAGCTAGAATATTGATGCTAAATATACTTAAATGTTTTAAATTAGATGCTGAACCCCAATTGGTTCCACCTGTTTTATATATTTTCCGTGAAATGTCGCAAATGTTAAATTGATGTAATAAAAGAAATTTCATATTTTAGAGATAATGCCATTTCTATAGTTATGCTGCTGGGGTGCAGATGAGTGTAGATGAAATAAGACACTTAAGTGCCATCAGTTTTCTATGAAAGCACTTTCTTGTATCAACTCTTTTGGAGAGATGTTTGCGTTCAACAGCAGTATCCGATTTTTAAATCCAAACCTGTCAATCTGTTTTCTCTGGGGGGGGGGGGGGTTAGGGTTAGGGTTGCGTCTCTACCTAAGGGGTGTCGAGTGGGCAGGACGTGCCTGCTAGAGTCATAACAAGCTTGTGGAAAGAGTCAGACATGAGGACCAGGCCTGAGGCATCCTGCTGCTTCACCCACCCTCTGATGACTTTACAATGAGACAAAACCTCTTGGGTTCCTGACGAACACCCACGATTGGTTGCAATATGGCGGCAAGTTTGAATAGTGTGTTTAGGTGCACATTAAAAGTGCCTCCGTGGAGTCATAACTCCCACGCTGCAGGTCACAGGCCTAATGGGATCTCAAGATTCCTTCTTCGGGGGAAACAAAAATCAATGAGATCAGCAGGCAACGAGTGCTTCCGTAATCTGCCGTCACTCCATTGTATTATAGATACTTTACTGGGACTGTCTAACCATCTGTGGGTGACTTATTACTTAAATAAGAGTCCACGGCAGTATAAAGTGTCAAAGTTCAGCTGATGAAAATGTCATTTGGTCTAAATTAAAATAACCCCTCCGCCACAAAATTCAGTAATGACACTAGCAGAATGGCAGTTAAAATGCATCTGCACAATTTTTCCTTCCACAGTTCATTGAAAAATCAATTTAGTAGTGAATGTGGCCTACTATTACATCGTTATATAGTGTGGAACCTTTCCAGTTAGATGTTTTAAAACATTGCCTGTTTAAATGATTTCTGATGCTGACGATTTAAACTTGGAAGAGATATATGTAAGTTCACTTGTTCATTTGCGGTGGGTAAAAATCTTTCAAACAAATTGAAGTTATTTTGTTTGAAGAAAAGCAATTTGTTGACTTTTTTTAATAAATGCAGACATCTTGCAGCCTCTTATATGAACGCCTGTGATCAAGCCAACATCGGGAATGCATAGCAGTATCTCTTGGGCAGTGGCTTGGGAATCCTGCTGTTTTCCCTCCTTTCGCGAGGAGCGGTGCTAAAACAACACGGCTCTTAAATTAGCTCTTTCATGGCTCAAAACGTGCTCGTCTTTCCTTTTCTCCCAACATGTGTTGCGGTCTCCAGTTATGTTAAGCCAATCCAAACAGCTAGGTGATGGAGATGAGGCCTTGGCTTTTGATGGGAAAGTGCCAGTTGACCCACTTTCCCATCTGACTGGTCGCCTAACTCATGCTTTCCCTCAAATTGAGCAACTTCACAAACGAATTCAGCAAGTGTGACGCAACATTTAATATGCTTCTAACAGGTGAAGAGATGTTTTGATTTCTTGTCAATTGAGTTATAGGACAAACAACTATGGCATCTCTGAAATTGAGAGTTGTCGTGAATCTGGATAGTGAATGGGATGAAGTATATCTCCAGGCTCATTCCTGGAGTGTGCATCTGGGAACCTTCTCTTCCACTTGCGGTTCCACGCCAGATTTACTGGCAGGGCCTGGCTGGGTTTTGTTAGTGCCACATTCACCGTTCTTCTATAGCAACAATAGTTAACCTTGGCACAACACAAAACTGAGTGAGAATATGCATTTTAAAAGGGACTATGTACTGTAAATTTCCCTTTAAAATGAAAAGAATTGTATGCATAACGACCCTGACCATTTGAATCGGCTGTTAACATTTTTGAGGTTTTTTTTTTTTTTTTTTTTATTCTGAAACTGAAGTAAATTAAATGTAAAAAAAATATTTTAAAATTCTACACTGGTAATGGCAGCTCGGCTTGATGCCTTACACCAGTGACCTTGAACACAGACCGGACTCAGTTGAGGTAGATGGCCCACCCACAGAAAATGGGTGCGTTGTCAGGAAGGGCATCCGAAGTATGAATTGTGCCAAAGAAATCATGCGAATGACTTGCTGTGGCAACTCCTAACAGGGGGAATTTGCTGCTTCCTCTTCTTGGAAAATTAAAATTAGTGTTAAGCACTAGTATCCTGAAGCCATTGCTTGTTAGCGATAATTTGTCAGCGTTGGCAGTTTTAACCCATTGTTAGATCAAAATCCAAAGTGCAGGGCCAAAACCTTACTGTATAAGACATCTTATGTACATCTAATGAAAGATTGAACTGAATTCAATAAAAATGCAATTGAAAATGAATAAATGAATTTAATGAAGCAATTTACGCAATGGTGAATCTGCTTCTTCGTTTTATTGCAGTCTGCTTCTTCGTTTTATTGCAATGGACAGACATTAACGTCCGAGCAATCCAGTCCAGTATATCCATAAAATGTATTTTAACAGTCTTATTTGAGTTTTATATATTTTTGCATGTGCTTGTGTGTGAAAGCATGTCTGTGGCATTTCAAAGGCAAAATGTTCTGTAACACACAAAAATTAGTTCAGACACAGCTAATTTAATTTATGAATCAATAGTCACAATCACGTGAAGTATCAAGGAGAGATGAGAGGGCAGCCTTAGCTGCACAGTGGTTGAGAAGTGAATCGGGCAGTTGGTACCATGAATCTATTTCCCATCAAATTTAACTTCCATACATATAAATATGCACGTTTTTACACCCATCTAAAACGAATAAATTCAGTCAGGTTAACATTTCCAAGCGTTATTTAAACACATCACAGCACACAGGCTGTCCCACCTTAAGACGGAAAATAACGTATATATCATTGCTCTGACTTCCAGAAATTCCTGTAGTCTAGGACAATTCCATAAACAGCGGGACACTGCACCCTTGTTTTCATGACGTTCTATAGTACACTTGTCTGGAATATTAGCATCATAGCTATTACAGAGTTACTACAGTATTTCCTGTCATTAGCCAGACGTGGGTTGCCATTCCATAACATAATGATGGCCATTTGTTCTACTCTAAGGTTTCCTCGTAATTGTATTCGTTTTTTCAACAAAACGTTTGGTATTAAAAAAAAGGGGGGGTTTGTAATAATATATCGGCAGGCCATCTGATCCCACCACCTTCCCAGAATTAATATTCATCATTATTTCAGTAAACTCGTCTTATGCTAAATCAATCCCCAACTTCCTGCTCTTACGCCATGAAATTTAAAGGCGTTGAAAAACACTGTTCTTTGTCCGCTTCAGAAATGGTTACTATAGCCTTTCATAATGTTCTCATTTGACCAACAAATGATACACGCCCACTCCTCAATAATCACTTGCATTGAAAATCGCTATTGCAATTACGGTCTTTGTAAAACAAAGTGTCGACCATCTGGAAAAGCTTAAAATCTTTAATGACTTTATTAAATGAATTAACTCTTAAACACTGCAGCAGAATTTTATGAATCACAATTAGAGGGTTGATACTTCCCTTTCCCAAGATGAGCTATTGTACTTTATTTCCTGAGCACACCAAACACTCTGTTTGACGTCCACTCCATGAAGTCACGCTTTACCCCTGGTGCGCACCCACCCTTCCCACATTTGGTCACAGCGACACTGGGAATATTTAAGGTCAGCTAAACCCACATCTGCAACCATTTTTGTATGCCTGAACGACTAACTTCCTGCATCATAAGCGGGAGTTAGTCATTTCTCTGTGAACTAAGGAAGGAAGCCAGGGCGTGCTACATGGACGTGAAACTTCCCCACATTAAGAAACAAAGTGATGCGTTTCTTGATTTTGTGACGCAAGATTTCCTCACCAGTTTTGTATGAGCGGACTAGTTGATTGTAAAACTGCACAAATAGAGCCAAAGAGTCACTTTCAAAATGAGGTCAAACATTGGTCTGGCTCTGCAACCCTGATGACAGATACATACTGTACCTTATTATGACAAGTAAGGACATTACCAGTGTGAAGTCACATGGGGTCAATTCTCATCGTCTCCTATACTGTATGTGCTGACTCCGTGGGTGTGAATTGTATATTGAATATTTATCAACATTTATTTAACAAAAATAGGCAAGATAAAGAAAATTATGCAGCCCATAGTATTCTATACAAACTTATACAAGCACATACTCTTTCCATGTGTGAATTATGTGCTATACAAACGCTGAAGTCTGTCAAGGTTGCCCTGGTGATTGTGTATCTAAAGGTCATTCATCAAGCTGCATCTAAAAATATCTTTCAGAGCAAGCCTTTCAACATTGAAAGCCCACCTTTTCCATTTGACAGCGCTTTAAGCATCCGGCAACGAGAAGTGCCTGCCCTTTCCGGTAAATGGCGTCACAAAAACGAGTACAGGAAATTGACAAAGGGTCAATTACCTACTTCCTTGTCACATGATTTCAATCCTAGAGAGGCGGTGTAAATCTGCATTTACCTCCGCAAGCTGTTTCTTATTCAGTGTGAATGACTGTGAAAGGTGGTCTGTCTCTATATGTGGCCTGTGAGCATAAATGAATTGAATTGCCGTTGCTATGAAGTGGATATTAAAGTTTAAACACCAAAGGAATAACTTAAAACATCATTAACTATAACACGAACAAACAAGCTTTAATCTTTCTATAGGGTAAAATATGAAACGTTAGTCTGGTTGAATAAATTTGCATATTCCTGATATGTACTTTATTGTAGCAACTATTATAGCAACAGGGGTCAGTGTTTTGGGGTTCAAGCCTTCTGATGAATCAACTGACTGACCGGACCAGACTGACTTTGACTGACTGACTGACTTTGACTTGACTGACTACTTTGACTGACTTGACTGACGGCTTTGACTGACTATGACTGACTTGACTATGACTGACTTGACTATGATTGACTGACTTTGACTGATTGACTGACTTTGACTTACTGACTTTGTCTGATTGACTGACTTTGACATTGACTGACTGACTTTGACTGACGTTGACTGACTGACGTTGACTGACTGACGTTGACTGACTGACGTTGACTGACTTTGACTGACTGACTGACGTTGACTGACTGACTGACGTTGACTGACTTTGACTGACTGACTTTGACTGACTGACTTTGACTGACTGACTGACGACTTTGACTGACTGACTGACGACTTTGACTGACTGGCTGACGACTTTGACTGACTGACCTACTTTGACTGACTACTTTGACTAACTGACTGACCTACTTTGACTGACTGACCTACTTTGACTGACTACTTTGACTAACTGACTGACCTACTTTGACTGACTGACTTTGACTGACTTTGACTGACTTTGACTGACTGACTTTGACTGACTTTGACTGACGACTTTGACTGACTGACTGACGACTTTGACTGACTGGCTGACGACTTTGACTGACTGGCTGACGACTTTGACTGACTGACCTACTTTGACTGACTGACTGACTGACGACTTTGACTGACTGACGACTTTGACTGACTGACGACTTTGACTGACTGACGACTTTGACTGACTGACGACTTTGACTGACTGACGACTTTGACTGACTGACGACTTTGACTGACTGACGACTTTGACTGACTGACGACTTTGACTGACTGACGACTTTGACTGACTGACGACTTTGACTGACTGACGACTTTGACTGACTGACCGACTTTGACTGACTGACCGACTTTGACTGACTGACCGACTTTGACTGACTTACTTTGACTGACTTACTTTGACTGACTACTTTGACTGACTGGCTGACGACTTTGACTGACTGACCTACTTTGAGACTACTTTGACTAACTGACTGACTTACTTTGACTGACTGACTGACTTTGACTGACTGACTTTGACTGACTGACTGACTGACTGACGACTTTGACTGACTGACTGACCGACTTTGACTGACTGACTGACCGACTTTGACTGACCGACTTTGACTGACCGACTTTGACTGACTGACTTTGACTGACTGACGACTTTGACTGACTGACTGACGACTTTGACTGACTGACTGACGACTTTGACTGACTGACTGACGACTTTGACTGACTGACTGACTGACTGACTGACTGACTGACTGACTGACTGACTGACTGACTGACTGACTGACTGACTGACTGACTGACTGACTGACTGACTGACTGACTGACTGACTGACTGACTGACTGACTGACTGACTGACTGACTGACCGACTTTGACTGACTGACTGACGACTTTGACTGACTGACTGACGACTTTGACTGACTGACTGACGACTTTGACTGACTGACTGACGACTTTGACTGACTGACGACTTTGACTGACTGACGACTTTGACTGACTGACGACTTTGACTGACTGACGACTTTGACTGACTGACGACTTTGACTGACTGACGACTTTGACTGACTGACGACTTTGACTGACTGACGACTTTGACTGACCGACTTTGACTGACTGACCGACTTTGACTGACTTACTTTGACTGACTTACTTTGACTGACTACTTTGACTGACTGGCTGACGACTTTGACTGACTGACCTACTTTGAGACTACTTTGACTAACTGACTGACTTACTTTGACTGACTGACTGACTTTGACTGACTGACTTTGACTGACTGACTTTGACTGACTGACGACTTTGACTGACTGACTGACCGACTTTGACTGACTGACTGACCGACTTTGACTGACTGACTGACCGACTTTGACTGACCGACTTTGACTGACCGACTTTGACTGACTGACTTTGACTGACTGACCGACTTTGACTGACTGACGACTTTGACTGACTGACTGACGACTTTGACTGACTGACTGACGACTTTGACTGACTGACTGACGACTTTGACTGACTGACTGACTGACTGACTGACTGACTGACTGACGACTTTGACTGACTGACTGACTTTGACTGACTGACTGACTGACTGACGACTTTGACTGACTGACGACTTTGACTGACTGACGACTTTGACTGACTGACGACTTTGACTGACTGACGACTTTGACTGACTGACGACTTTGACTGACTGACGACTTTGACTGACTGACGACTTTGACTGACTGACGACTTTGACTGACTGACTTTGACTGACGACTTTGACTGACTGACTTTGACTGACGACTTTGACTGACGACTTTGACTGACTGACTGACTGACTGACTTTGACTGACTGACTGACTGACTGACTGACTGACTGACTGACTGACTTTGACTGACTGACTTTGACTGACTGACTTTGACTGACTGACTTTGACTGACTGACTGACGACTTTGACTGACTGACTGACGACTTTGACTGACTGACTGACCGACTTTGACTGACTGACTGACCGACTTTGACTGACTGACTGACCGACTTTGACTGACTGACTGACCGACTTTGACTGACCGACTTTGACTGACCGACTTTGACTGACTGACGACTTTGACTGACCGACTTTGACTGACTGACGACTTTGACTGACTGACGACTTTGACTGACTGACGACTTTGACTGACTGACGACTTTGACTGACTGACGACTTTGACTGACTGACGACTTTGACTGACTGACTGACGACTTTGACTGACTGACTGACGACTTTGACTGACTGACTGACGACTTTGACTGACTGACTGACGACTTTGACTGACTGACTGACGACTTTGACTGACTGACTGACGACTTTGACTGACTGACTGACGACTTTGACTGACTGACTGACGACTTTGACTGACGACTTTGACTGACTGACGACTTTGACTGACTGACGACTTTGACTGACTGACGACTTTGACTGATGACTTTGACTGACTGACTTTGACTGACTGAAGACTTTGACTGACTGACTGATGACTTTGACTGACTTTGACTGACTGACTGACCGACTTTGACTGACTGACTGACTGACTGACCGACTTTGACTGACTGACTGACTGACTGACCGACTTTGACTGACTGACTGACCGACTTTGACTGACTGACTGACCGACTTTGACTGACTGACTGACCGACTTTGACTGACTGACTGACGACTTTGACTGACTGACTGACGACTTTGACTGACTGACTGACGACTTTGACTGACTGACTGACGACTTTGACTGACCGACTGACTTTGACTGACTGACCGACTTTGACTGACTGACCGACTTTGACTGACTGACCGACTTTGACTGACTGACTGACTGACTGACTGACTGACTGACTGACTGACTGACTGACTGACTGACGACTTTGACTGACTGACTGACGACTTTGACTGACTGACTGACGACTTTGACTGACTGACTGACTGACGACTTTGACTGACGACTTTGACTGACTGACTTTGACTGACGACTTTGACTGACTGACTTTGACTGACGACTTTGACTGACTGACTTTGACTGACTGACTGACTGACTGACTGACTGACTGACTGACTGACTGACTGACTGACTGACTTTGACTGACTTACTGACTTTGACTGACTTACTGACTTTGACTGACTTACTGACTTTGACTGACTTACTGACTTTGACTGACTGACTTTGACTGACTGACTTTGACTGACTGACTTTGACTGACTGACTTTGACTGACTGACTTTGACTGACTGACTTTGACTGACTGACTTTGACTGACTGACTTTGACTGACTTTGACTGACTTTGACTGACTTTGACTGACTGACTTTGACTGACTGGCTTACTGACTTTGACTGACTGGCTTTGACTGACTTTGACTGACTGGCTTTGACTGACTTTGACTGACTGGCTTTGACTGACTTTGACTGACTGGCTTTGACTGACTTTGACTGACTGGCTTTGACTGACTTTGACTGACTGGCTTTGACTGACTTTGACTGACTGACTTTGACTGACTGACTTTGACTGACTGACTTTGACTGACTGACTTTGACTGACTGACTTTGACTGACTTTGACTGACTGACTTTGACTGACTGACTTTGACTGACTGACTTTGACTGACTTTGACTTACTGACTTTGACTGACTTTGACTGACTGACTTTGACTGACTTTGACTGACTGACTTTGACTGACTTTGACTGACTGACTTTGACTGACTTTGACTGACTGACTTTGACTGACTTTGACTGACTGACTTTGACTGACTTTGACTGACTGACTTTGACTGACTTTGACTGACTGACTTTGACTGACTTTGACTGACTGACTTTGACTGACTTTGACTGACTGACTTTGACTGACTGACGTTGACTGACTGACTTTGACTGACTGACGTTGACTGACTGACTTTGACTGACTGACGTTGACTGACTGACTCTGACTGACTGACTTTGACTGACTTTGACTGACTTTGACTGACTTTGACTGACTTTGACTGACTTTGACTGACTTTGACTGACTGACTTTGACTGACTGACTTTGACTGACTGACTTTGGCTGACTGACTTTGACTGACTGACTTTGACTGACTGACTTTGACTGACTGACTTTGACTGACTGACTTTGACTGACTGACTTTGACTGACTGACTTTGACTGACTGACTTTGACTGACTGACTTTGACTGACTGACTTTGACTGACTGACTTTGACTGACTGACTTTGACTGACTGACTTTGACTGACTGACCTACTTTGAGACTACTTTGACTAACTGACTGACCTACTTTGAGACTACTTTGACTAACTGACTGACCTACTTTGACTGACTGACCTACTTTTACTGACTACTTTGACTAACTGACTGACTTTGACTGACTGACTTTGACTGACTGACTGACGACTTTGACTGACTGACTGACCGACTTTGACTGACTGACTGACCGACTTTGACTGACCGACTTTGACTGACCGACTTTGACTGACCGACTTTGACTGACCGACTTTGACTGACCGACTTTGACTGACTGACCGACTTTGACTGACTGACGACTTTGACTGACTGACGACTTTGACTGACTGACGACTTTGACTGACTGACGACTTTGACTGACTGACGACTTTGACTGACTGACTGACGACTTTGACTGACTGACTGATGACTTTGACTGACCGACTGATGACTTTGACTGACCGACTTTGACTGACTTTGACTGACTGACTGACCGACTTTGACTGACTGACTGACCGACTTTGACTGACTGACTGACCGACTTTGACTGACTGACTGACCGACTTTGACTGACTGACTGACCGACTTTGACTGACTGACTGACCGACTTTGACTGACCGACTTTGACTGACTGACTGACTTTGACTGACTGACTTTGACTGACTGACTGACTTTGACTGACTGACTGACTTTGACTGACTGACTGACTTTGACTGACTGACTGACTTTGACTGACTGACTTTGACTGACTGACTTTGACTGACTGACTTTGACTGACCGACCGACCGACCGACCGACCGACTTTGACTAACCGACCGACCGACCGACCGACCGACCGACCGACCGACCGACCGACCGACCGACCGACCGACTTTGACTGACCGACCGACCGACCGACCGACTTTGACTGACCGACCGACCGACCGACCGACCGACTTTGACTGACCGACCGACCGACCGACTTTGACTGACGACTTTGACTGACTGACGACTTTGACTGACTGACGACTTTGACTGACTGACTGACTGACTGACTTTGACTGACTGACTTTGACTGACTGACTGACTGACTCTGACTGACTGACTTTGACTGACTGACTCTGACTGACTGACTTTGACTGACTGACTCTGACTGACTGACTCTGACTGACTGACTCTGACTGACTGACTCTGACTGACTGACTCTGACTGACTGACTTTGACTGACAAATTTGACTGACTGACTGACTGACAAATTTGACTGACTGACTGACTGACAAATTTGACTGACTGACTGACTGACAAATTTGACTGACTGACTGACTGACAAATTTGACTGACTGACTGACTGACCGAATTTGACTGACTGACTGACCGAATTTGACTGACTGACTGACGACTGACTGACGACTGACTGACGACTGACTGACCGACTTTGACTGACCGACTTTGACTGACTGACTGACGACTTTGACTGACTGACTGACTGACTGACTGACTGACTGACTGACTGACTGACTGACTGAATTTGACTGACTGACTCTGACTGACTGAATTTGACTGACTGACTGACGAATTTGACTGACTGACTGACTGACGAATTTGACTGACTGACTGACTGACGAATTTGACTGACTGACTGACTGACCGAATTTGACTGACTGACTGACCGAATTTGACTGACTGACTGACCGAATTTGACTGACTGACTGACGACTGACTGACGACTGACTGACGACTGACTGACGACTGACTGACGACTGACTGACGACTGACTGACGACTGACTGACGACTGACTGACGACTGACTGACGACTGACTGACGACTGACTGACGACTGACTGACGACTGACTGACGACTGACTGACGACTGACTGACGACTGACTGACGACTGACTGACGACTGACTGACGACTGACTGACGACTGACTGACGACTGACTGACGACTGACTGACTGACGACTGACTGACGACTGACTGACGACTGACTGACCGACTGACTGACCGACTGACTGACCGACTGACTGACCGACCGACTGACCGACCGACTGACCGACCGACTGACCGACCGACTGACCGACCGACTGACCGACCGACTGACCGACCGACTGACCGACTGACCGACTGACCGACTGACCGACTGACCGACTGACCGACTGACCGACTGACCGACTGACCGACTGACCGACTGACCGACTGACCGACTGACCGACTGACCGACTGACCGACTGACCGACTTTGACTGACTGACTGACGACTCTGACTGACTGACTGTCCGACTCTGACTGACTGACTGTCCGACTCTGACTGACTGACTGTCCGACTGACTGACTGACTGACTGTCCGACTGACTGACTGACTGACTGTCCGACTGACTGACTGACTGACTGTCCGACTGACTGACTGACTGACTGTCCGACTGACTGACTGACTGACTGTCCGACTGACTGACTGACCGACTCTGACTGACTGACTGACCGACTCTGACTGACGACTTTGACTGACTTTGACTGACTGACTGACGACTTTGACTGACTTTGACTGACTGACTGACGACTTTGACTGACTTTGACTGACTGACTGACTTTGACTGGCTGACTGACCGACTTTGACTGGCTGACTGACCGACTTTGACTGGCTGACTGACCGACTTTGACTGGCTGACTGACCGACTTTGACTGACTGACTGACCGACTTTGACTGACTGACTGACCGACTTTGACTGACTGACTGACCGACTCTGACTGACTGACTGACTGACTCTGACTGACTCTGACTGACTCTGACTGACTCTGACTGACTCTGACTGACTCTGACTGACTCTGACTGACCCTGACTCTGACTGACCCTGACTCTGACTGACTCTGACTGACTCTGACTGACTCTGACTGACTCTGACTGACCCTGACTCTGACTGACCCTGACTCTGACTGACCCTGACTCTGACTGACTCTGACTGACTCTGACTGACTCTGACTGACTCTGACTGACTCTGACTGACCGACTCTGACTGACTCTGACTGACCGACTCTGACTGACTGACTGACCGACTCTGACCGACTCTGACTGACTCTGACTGACCGACTCTGACTGACTCTGACTGACTCTGACTGACCGACTCTGACTGACTCTGACTGACCGACTCTGACTGACCGACTCTGACTGATCGACTCTGACTGACTGACTGACCGACTCTGACTGACTGACTAACCGACTATGACTGACCGATTCTGACTGACTGACTGACTGACCGATTCTGACTGACTGACTGACTGACCGACTCTGACTGACTGACTGACTGACCGACTCTGACTGACTGACTGACTGACCGACTCTGACTGACTGACTGACCGACTCTGACTGACTGACTGACTGACTGACTGACTGACTGACTGACTGACTGACTGACTGACTGACTGACTGACTGACCGACTCTGACTGACTGACTGACTGACTGACTGACTGACTGACTGACTGACTGACTGACTGACTGACTGACCGACTCTGACTGACTGACTGACTGACTGACCGACTCTGACTGACTGACTGACAGACTGACCGACTCTGACTGACTGACAGACTGACCGACTCTGACTGACTGACTGACAGACTGACCGACTCTGACTGACTTTGACTCTGACTTTACCGGGGGGCAAGGGATCAGCGTTCTCGTCGCGCCCCCTGTCAGTACCTGGGCTTGCCCAGGGAAGCCAATGATCCCACCAGCAGACTAAATTCCCAGAGACGACACCTGACAGCCAATTCAAAGAATCCTAGTCACAGTCCTAAAACTGAAAGCTCATTGTTGCTTCAACTTTGGTCATTTGTGTGTTGCAACAGCAAGTCACTGAGTGACTGGAATGACTAATTGGAATGAGTGACGAAATGAGTGACAGACTGACTGACTCACTTTGCATTCTCTATCACCAATTTGCTGAAGGTCCGCACACACTTGTGCACCATGTCCCAAGTTGAAATGCAGCGTGCGCGCACTGGCACTCACAAATTTTACTTGAATAAAATTTGAGTCCATTGTACACGAAGACTTGTCACCCGTAATACTCTAAAAGACAGATTACTGCACTAGTTCCTGCGCTTCTTGCAATGCCAATCAACCAGGATGAAAACGATAAAAACTGAAAATGTAAATATTGAAATTTGAGCCCTTTGGAGAAAATGTCACTTTCGTTTTTTGTTTTTTTGAAAATGCGTAATTAAACTCCATCCATCCACCCATTTTCTGAACCTCTTCTCTTCACGAGAGTCACAGGCATGTTGGAGTCTATCCTAGCTGACTTTGAGGAATAGGCGGGAGACAACCTGATCTGGTTGCTAGCCATTCGCAGTCACATGCATACCTATAGGCAATTTAGAGTGGTCAATTGGCCAAACATGCATGTTTTTTGGATGTGGGAGGTAACGGGTGTACCCGAAGAAAACCCACACAGGTACGGTGAGAACATGTAAACTCCCCACATAACGGCTGGAGCCAGAATCAAACCTGCAACCTCTGCACTTTGAGATGGACGTGCTAACCAGTCGACCTCCATGCCAGCCATTGTTGAAATGGTTATTCTAGTTTTGTTTTAAAAAAAGAAAATGCTAAATACAATCCAATTGTGTGTGTGTGTTTTTGAATTAAAAAAGAATGAGCGGAAGATAAATGAACCTTTCATCCCCAGCAATATCCTTAATTTTTTTTACAGAGACTTGTGACTCGTGCAAATGACAAGGAGCAGGGAAATTGAGAAACAAATAGGATAACTTCTTCCTCTGAGTTCAAGGTAATGAGAAAAACCGCTGCTGGGAGCTTCCTTTTTTGCTTGTATTGCTTTTTAAATATTTTTTTCCTTTGGGTGGAGTTGATGATGGATGCGGATAACCAAAATAAAACATCTAACCTGAATGTTTTTTTTGTTCTACCTTTAAAGTCTGCACCACCCCATATAACAGCCAATTTGTCCATTACCCTGGGTGGATACACTGAATTTGCGGGGGCATGCAGAGAAGAAGGGTTATATTTTTGGCAAAGGATACCTTCCTCTTTTCTCCCTTTTCCTGTGGTTTTATGGCCTACTTACTGGTAGCTGACTTTCATCTGGCTGTGGGAGGAGATCTCTGTCAGAGCTGTAGAAAAGACAGCTTGGGGCTACAGCACAACTACTTTGCTGGACCGGCTGGCTATGGAAGACTGTTTAACACACTTGGGTTAGCCCATTTTTGTGTGTGTCAAGGCAAACGTGACACAGGCAAAGAGTCAGGCCAGGCAATGTTGAGGTGTGGTCGGGTGAACAGGCCAGCTAGGTCAACAACGAGAGTACAAACAGGTAACAGGTAGCCAGCAGAACCAAGCAACAAGCCGATAAGTAGCAAGCGAGATGAACCAACCAGGAGTGAAGGGAGTGCAGGGTCTACATAGGAGAGTTAATGAGCCGGTGATGAAGAGGTGTCAGGCAATGATCGCTGATTACTTCACTACTAAGTACAGAGAGACATAACTGTCCAAGGTGCTGATTACGCCGACACGTAACATGTTTGTAGTGTGTAGTAGATAGTTTATGTATATTTACATATAATTTCATGACCACACAAAATAACTTATATGATAAATCTTTAGTGCAGCATGCGTTTATCATGATTTACCATAAATCATCAGAATTATATTGTACATTCACTCGATTTAAAAAGTATAACCGATACAAAATTAGGTAGATTATGTACCAGTCAAGCAATAGATGGCATGTTATGATTAATTCAGGCACATCAGACATAACTCAAGTTGACATCTTTTCACTGGTGCTCGAGTAGTTAAAGCGACAGCACCAGAGCCATCGCTGTATTTTGTGCCACAGATTCAAGTACCGCTCTAGCACATCTAAAGTTATTACGGTGGTCACAAATTTTGCAGCCGATGAGTAGCAAAGGAGCGGTTGTGTTTTATAATTATTAAAAGTTGAATACTTACACAGTAAAACAAAATTCCAGGAAGCTGTGTGATGAATGGTGACAGGAAGAAAAATGTTACTGACTAAACATTATCCCAATGAACACAGATGGAAACGGGAGGACGTTAATCTGGAAGCCTGTTGAACCGTAACACAAACATGGACCCGAACTTCAGGCCCGCGAGATATCTTGGGCAGAAAAGGTAACTACAGCTTGCTGCTCAGGGAGTGATAGGCGTTTTGTTCCATCTCACTGTAGGATGCCAAACAACCAACATGCCAAACTTTGTGCACCATGAAATGACATGCAAGTCAATAATGTCTCAATAGCATTAAAATACTGAGTGAGCTGACTTTTGTGGAAGAAACATACAAAACAAATTCTTGCACTTGATGTTGTTTTATTGAGTCTGCTAGTTTCATCAAGGGCTTTTCGGAGGCAGTGCAAACCTGAGCAAACAGACAGAACCCCCACGTCTTAATTGCATCCTGTGCTATCAGTTGCTGGGATTTTAAGGACTCTACCGGCCCTGTTTCGGTAGACAGGCGCCGGACGCAAGAACAAATTCATTTTTGTGTCTCCCACCTAGTAGCAAGTAAACAAATTTGATTGGACAAAGACAGAAGCACGGTGAAGAGCTTGGTCTCCAGATTCACTTTCCTACTGGAAGTGATTTGCCACTCTAGTCCCATGTGCCCCCGAGGTGCACTGATGGAAAATCATTGAATTTGCCCATCCCTGACCTAAGGGGTATTTATGCTATAACGTTACTCAGTATGTCAGAAACATAAGTGGAGACATTACCGTTAAGAGATTTATAGGCAAAATCGATTAATCGGAAGCTGATGAGACTCTACAACTGGAGTTATGTACTAATATGCCTTTTTTGATGGAACATTAGCTGCAGTATTTTAAATTAATTGAAGTTTGCTGATTGATTGATTTATTAAGCAAGTAATTTAGACCAGGCTGCCAGAAAGTCTCGTAATACGAGATTTCTTTGCAAAATTCTTCCACGATTTTGTGGAAAAATTACAATCCTATTTTCGCAAAACAGATCAACCGCAATCTTAAACATCACGGTATTGTCTATCAGCCAATTATTTTGCCTGACATCGTCAAGAGGCGCAGGCCCCCCAAGTCGACCTGACCGTCCGAGTACATCTGGAACCAACCAGCCTTTATGTTTATTTGAGTGTATCTAAGCATGGAACGTTCGAGACAAGGACTTTTCCTATGATGTTAAGTCAAGATACCAGGAGGAGCAGGCTGAAACTACTACAAGATCCCTGATTTGCTTTTTTCCGTCAATCAAGGAGCAGACTGATCATCCAATCATCATAGGGAAGCTGAGCATCCAGGCCAGCCTACTGTTCTTTAGTCCCCCAGAGACACTGTGCATCCAATAGACAGAATAAGTCCCGGCATTTATCAAATGCAGTTTCAGCCATTGGAACTGCCGTCCGACTGTGTAATAAAGCGGCGTGGGGCCGCAGAGGTGAATGAGATAGATATCATGTCAGTTACCTGTGATCAGTCAATAATTCTGAGCAAAGGATGAACATATTCAAGCATATATTTAGCCAATGAAATATACAAACCTTCCCTCGCAGTCCTACAGAAATCGCCACTGCTCCAAACCTGCTCAGAAAATAACGATTGTAACAGAGCGGTAAGATGGTAAACGTGTTCAATATTTACAATTGACAGTCTGCGTTTGATTTGAAATAAAACAATAGCCAATTGGGAAGGGACTTGAAGCCTGTGAGTCTCCAAAGTCATTGCCTGTAATAAAAAGGTCAAAAGAGTTTGCTTGCAAAAGCATCTGGCTTTTCGCTTACCACTGAAGTGGAAGTGCAATTTGGTTCTACAGCACAACTGAATATTAGTCAAGGTGACAAAAATTACAGTATTTTGAAAGCCAAGGGAGCACACAGGAGGCTCAGCTGCATGTTTACTTTTGCTTATATCACGATTTGGGTCGTTGTGTGAAATACATTCCACTTTGGAGCAGGAAGTGTGTTTTGGGCCAAGAGAGACACCAGGATCACATGGAAAAAGCTAGTCACGTGAAACATTAACCACTGCTGTGATCTTAATCACCTTAGTGTATTGTATCTGTAAGGTAGAGTGGGGAGTGCGTATGTGTACGTGCGTGCGTGTGCGTGTGGGTGGACAATCCTCTTCCGCTCTGCACTCTTTGTTTCCCTTGCCTCAGTGAGATTTAGCGTTTTCTGCAGACACTTGGCTGGACTTCACTGAAATTCTTGGACTGAAAGAGGTCACCGTGAGTTGTATGGCTCAGTCAATTATCCCACATTCAAAGATGACCCACATCAGAAGATTGGGGTCATATTCAAGATCATATGATGACAGCATACAGATCCAACAAAGCGATCCTAATCCAAATGTGGCGTTTGAATCATTTGTAGTTTTGAAGCACTGACAAGATACGTCACCATGCTTTACCTGCATCATGTAGACTAGTAATGATAATCTACTCACATATAATCATGTGGCGATGCAAAACTGACTCAGGTCATTGAGTCATTCTCACTATGGCCGATTGAGAGTCTTCAGTGACCCGAGCAAGCTCCAACCCTCCAGCTGTGAGACAGCAGTAAGTCTAACCTTGCCTGTGGTGATGACTGACTTTCTTTCCCCTTGCTAGCACAATTGCAAGTGTCCTCAATTCCCTCCATTGTTGTCTCAGAAGGCAAATTGAATTTAGATCACTTTTGTTTTTTTCTCAGTGGTATAAATATTTTGGGAGTGGAGCAATTACGGCTCCGCTTTTTCCTTTAGTCTACTAACTACTCATCTTTCCAAATTGTCGTACTGGAAATAAATAAATATCACGACGCAAATTGGAGCCAGGAAAGTTTTCGTAGAGCTGCAGGCCAGGTCTGGGTTGATGGTATGATGAGCAGGCTAATTGGCTTTGCAGACTGCTTTTACCTGGAGTGACCCATGCAGCAAACAAACCCATCAAGCTTAGCTTAAGAAAATGAATGGGGTCACATTTCTACACATTATGCTCTTAATCATATGTTTGTGAAATGGAGTGGGCAGACAGGTGGGAGGCTTCTGCTGAGTGACTCAGAGACACACAAAATATCCCCACAGCAGCTCCTGGAAAAAACGAGGCTCACATTTCAATCTAAAGCGCCCCCAAATAAAAGATGAAGTGGGTGAGATGCGAGGCTGCCACTTGTCGTTTTTGTCAGTCTTTGTGTTTCTGTGCTGTATGGAAACTGATTCACTGTTTCAAGCTTGTGTGACATTTTAGAGGATTATTTCCATACTCCCACATGAGGTAAAGTCAGACCGCATGGGAAAACTTTAAAGTCACGCTAGCTAAGTTTATTAATTTGAAATTGGATCTAATACAAAAAATTCCCCAAGATGAATGCAGTATTAAAAGCGTGTCGTGTGGCCTCGCTCTCTATCTAGATTGCAAAATAAACTGTGACCACTCCATTGCAACAAGATGGGCAAATTGAAGGTGGCCACATGGAAGTGAGACACAAATTATTATGTACGTGAAAAAAATACGTTTGTAGTCTCAGATGGCTTCAAAAAAGACAAAGTGAAATTGTCTGAGGGCAAATCCATAGTTTCTGACCGGCCCCCACTCTGACATTGAAGTTAAAGTAAAATAAGTATGATAAGTATAAGATATTAAAATAGAAAAATAAGGAAGATAAGTATAAGTATGTAGAAATAAGTGGTGTTTTTATTTTCAGAGTTATACTTATATTTGTATGTGTACATATGGACACTAATACAAGCGAGGGAGTGAGAAAAAGCTATGGAAAAATATAACACGTCCATCAGTGGGGTCAACCCTTAATGTTAGCTCCCAGTGCTAGCTACAAAATTGCTGGTCGTCTTATTAATGATGTGTTTGATTGATTTTACGGTGATAAACGTGTTGCTAAATTGGCTACATTGTAAGAAAGTGTAAAGAAATCCAAATGAGGACACTTGCCCAAGCATTATATGCCTTATTTAGCTTTTAAATACCTGATTTAGGATGGCAATAGCTGGAGCCTAGAGCATCTTATTTTCATTTCTGTTATTTCCCATATGAAAGCTTTCCTCTACATTCCAGTTTAGAACAAATTGGGCTCAAGTTTGACGGTTCCATTGGAAAAAAGGATTCAAAGCTGCAGTTAATTTGCTCATTGTTGCATTTTATCCTGACAAGTCACACTTGGCTTCAGGATTTGGACTCCAACTATAAAGTATTTAAGCATTTGTAGTGTGACATAAATTCTGATCCCTTTGCTTCCATTGTTTTTTTTTTGTCTCATGTGATCTTAGAATTGTTCAGGACAATCCAATCAAGAACTTAATCGGATTTTAAACATTGTTCAGTGTATGAAACCCACCATATTACACCACCCCCCATCTATTTTTCTATCTTTTCACTGAAGCTTGAAAAGTAGGCCATGTTTATTGTTGCAGAGATTTGTCTTTTTTTTTTTTTATATAAAATCTGCTGAAGCTGTGAGTTGCATTGAGTTGGCTGCCAGATTATTGTTGAATTTACTTACCAATATTTTAAGAGGCCATTTAACCCTTACTGCCATTATGTGTCAATACAGTAAACGCAAAACAAATCGTTTATAATGAACTGAAGTCCAATTATGTCCTACTGTTCTCTGAAACCCTGACCACCCTCTGCTTAACTCTCTTTCACATATGGAACAAGTCTGCTAGCAGTTTACATGGGGGCACGTGCGCACGTGCATCCGCTTGTAGACACACACACAGTAAATCGCCTTACACGTCAACTCACGCTGGTTGCATTTCTACTTACACACTACAGTGAAATGCCTACCTCAGCGATATCCAGTTGTTTTTGCATGGCGCCCTCATTGTGGCCCGTGACCTCCTTTTTTCAATTTTGCTAAACGTGAACAGATTTTCAAGGAAAAGCTGAGTGATATACCCTGAAGAAAAAAAAAAAGGGGGGGGGGGGGGACCCACATCTAAAACACCCACCAGCTTCTACTTGCACGTGTTTTTGTTTGATTCACGTCCTCCCCTTCCTATATAGCTCCGTGTGAGTTTTGGGAAGATCGGAAGACTGACCCACTTGGCAAAGGATCAGCAGTGTGGTTGTCGCGGGATGAAAACAATATCCCTAAGCCACAAACTAACACGTCACATACTACCAGTAGGAGCAATCTAAAGGAAAAGTGCAGCACTGTGTTGCATTAGTTTTCTTTTGACTGATTCTTTGCCTTATGAATGCAAAAGTCCACGTTTAAGTCAGCTAGAGTCAAATGCTGCAGTTGGATTACTTAAAATATTTGTTGCAAACTACCCTTTTTTTTTTTTTTCAACCATTCCAGCTCTTTCTTGTCCTTTTACCTAAAAGAACTGAAACCTTATAACTTAGCTTGAGCTTAGCTAGTGAACATGGTGAAACTCAATTGACCATTCAGTGAAACCTTTTACTTTGAATACCTCAGTCACAATGTAACCAAGCATTTCTGAAAATTAAACAAACTTAAAAGTTTTATGCTGGCCTAACAGTTAGGAAAATATTGAGTACACATTTTGTTTGCATGTTTAAAATTAAAAGCAGTTGACTTTTTAGACACGTATTTTTCAGTTAGAAATTGAAAGGATGAAATGAGCTCAGTTTCATAAATCATATTGCGAATGAGATCGCGATTTCTGCTTGGACGACGTCTTCTTCTTGCCCAAAGTCTTCCGGGACAGGCTCCAGCTCATCTGTGACTCCGACCAGGATAAGCGGCACAAACTCAAGAAAAAGTGACAGTTAAGAATGTTAAATTGGTGCTTGTTCAGTTAGTAATGATTAACCCTGGAAGAAATTGATACCATTTCCATTACTTTCTCTTGGAAAAGTTATTCTAAGTCCAAAGGCAAGTTTGTTTGTAAAGCATACGTCTTCATACAGACTTGGGGCTTTTTCCTCCTGTCAATGAACGATTTTTATTTTTATTTTTTAGTCTATTGTGATGGACTCAGGGGAATGATGCATGATAATCAAACGTATGCGTACAAACAACCACACGCACATGCCGCTACAGTGGATTTTTTTATTTGTTTATATTAGTCATCCATTCTTCAAGTGAGTAGGTGAGCTGGAGCCTATCCCAGTTTACATTGGCGCAAGAGGCAGAGTACGCCACACTGGTCTCTGGTCAAATACAAGGCAAATATAAATAAGCAACCATTCACAATCTCATTCACAGCTATTAACCATTTAGAGTCTTTAATTAACTGAAGGAACCCACACAAGCAATGGAAAAACTTGCAAAATGATTTCCTTTAGGAAAAATCCACTGGATTAGACAAAACTTGACTTGCTGGGATTTAGCAATCAGAGTTGGGAAACTAAAGCATGTAATACCATAATCTTCTTCTAATTGGATACTTATCCATAGTATTTTGGGATATTTTCTCGATACACGCTGATTGCTGTAAACAGAGTGTGACCGACTGACTCAAATTGGGCCAATGCTTTTATTTCTCTTTGACGATCTACATTTAGATCTGCAAGTATGAAAGCCAATCCCCTGTAAATGTGGAAAGCTACACATTTCCATTTTACAGTCTGTACAGACATTCACCTCACTCGTATTTGTAGGTCAGTAGTGTGGGCTCCATTGCAAAAGAGAAAGTACAACGATGCAGCCACGTGCCAAGCTTGCAGTCAAGCTCCGGCGTCCGCATTGGAAACTCCCTTTGTGCACTTTCCATGGCATCAGTGCGCCTGTTCTCGTGATTCACGGTTCACCATGCAGAAATGGGGCCATGCCTGAAACTGTGATTGGAAACAATTGGTTGCCAAGTATGGCTCAAAGTGAAACATGACAGATTTCTAAGTAGCAGTATATCGTTGTCAGGTCCACTGTAATATCTTGGATAGAAACCTCTTTTATTTATCGCGGGGCGGTGTAACATACCAGCCATTAACTTGACAAAATTTGTAGTTTCTTTGTGCACGATTCAGTGTTGTCTGCTACGTGTTAAAAAGTAAAAAGTTGATGACCAAAATTACAGAGTTGCAAATTACAAAGTAATGTGACTCTCAAATATAGCAGCCATTTTGAGTAGCCAGTCATCTAACTTTGTCTCTAAATGTGTAAGTCATACCACAGCTATTTTTAAAAGCTACCGTGCACGTTAAACTGCAACAAAAATAAATAAAAAAGGTGAAACATGCCCTTTTACTAACCAACATGCACGCAATGAAGAAATCTTTATTTTTGGAAAATGACATAATGGGAAAGGATCTAATGTAAACAATAAAAACGTAAAAGCGTACGGGATGAAGACATTTATACCCATTCGTCTGGGAGACTGACGTCACTCATGCCCTAAGTTACATTTTCAGCATGTTGACATCTGAAGTAGTAGACATATTCCCAGGATGGAAACATATTAATATTAGGGTCGGTTGTGCACGGTCTGGTAAAAAAAAAAAAAAAAAAAAAGATGACCTTTATTTTATAGTATACCTATAGTCAATGTATTTATGATTAGTTAAGTCGAGAAACACTTTATTTAAATTTTTTTTTAAAAAAGTCGATCATTTATCTTCGTGAAATCCAGAATGACTTTTCAAATGTAAAAACAATCATTTGTGTTGGGGAAAAAAATAATTTAATCGAAAAAGAAAACCAGTCTCCTTAAACCCAATAAAACTTGTAATTTAATTTAGTTACTTTTAAAAACAATGAATCAATAAAGTAATAAACTAAACCAAGTCACTTTTAAAATCAAGTCATCAGTAAAGTACCTAAGTTACTTTTGCAAGGTAACTGTGGCAACACAGTAGCAGGAATCCTGCAGCGTTTAACTGAAAAGCAGCTGTCAAAGAATAAACACAGCAAGTCTCAAAATCCCACGCAGCTCACCCCATCGGCGAACTCTGAAACATTTTAATAAAGCCCGGTTCACACGGCAACATTTTTAAATTGTGTGCCGACTTTGAGAGGTGAGCCAAAACAATACAGCATGTTGAATATCCCTGATTTAAGGTCGGACGTCTTCCAGAGTGGCCGAGATCAGTTTAAGACCACCGCACATGGCTTGATTATCTGCTAAGATTATTTTTGGAGCCATTACGAGAATCAGGGCCGACCTAAGACTGTCAGGAGGGGAGACTCTGGGCTAAAATTGAACCGTTAATCCTGCCGTGTGAACCGGATTTAACTCAAATTCACTAAACTCTGTGCAAGCAAGCATGTTAATGATAAATAGTGACAAGGTAGTATTTCAGTTGGAAATTAACCATATGCCAACAATTACTCACAACCCACATCCGTCAAAAGCAAATTATTAACTACATGACTGAGCCATTGATGCTGCAAATCTCTCTGTGTGCTTTGTTTTATTCGTGACGATTAGGGATTGGCAGTTGTTTAGATTGCTCTTCTGCTGAAGGCAGACCAGACGATAAATGGGTTTTCACTTGCAGAGCGGGTATTGGATTGGGTTCCTCATCACACACATTTCACCAGCATGCTCACCGATAGTGATGTTGGTACACGCTTGTTCTCTCTCAGTCAAATAATTTCACTGATTATGCTTGAGTCATTTCTAAACAGCAATTTACACTAAAGACATGCAGCTCACTAATGTCTCTCAGATTCTTTAATATCAAATTGTCCCTTGGGTGAATAACCTTTGACAATACTTGAAGAGGAGTTCCATATTTTTTAAATGTCTTCCTTCATGCATGTAAGCAGAATATTACGTTTGTATAATTTTAATATGTTGTCCTTAAACTTTGTTATTATATGTGTTCAATTTTTTTAAGCTAATGGCCTAAGTCAAATTTTGACTTGCCCATATTTAAAGGCACATCTAAATGTCAGGTTTGAGAAATCATATTGCCCTAGCCAAATCTTCCCAGAATGCAAACCTTTGTTAAATATAGGTAAATTGAGACAAGATCATTACTATTTCAGCATATATTTTTGTGACTGTTTTGTTGGTTCTTTTATATAGTGAGTGAGACTGCCCTACAGTCTGAAATCTATCATTCTGGCTTTTATTTATATTGCATTTCTAAACCTAAGGTTGAGTAACAATGTTCAGCTAATTTAAAAATGAAAGCCACGGATTGCCCGAGGTGCTGTTTGATTCAGTATGACCAATAAATACCGTTACAGGGTAGCCAGGGACTGAGCAAGATCTATACTGCCCTCCAGTGGTCACTTTTTTTTTTTAATATATATATATATAATTTGGAAACCAACTGTCCTCAAACTGTAATATGAGCAAAAGCATTGTGAATAATCTCATTTTAAAAAATGATATGCCAGAAGTCATCACAGTCAAAAGTACAAGAGCTATTAGGTATAGCGGCGACACATGATCAAATTTCATGGGTGGCACATAAAACCTCCTTTAATGTGAGAATGACTCACAAATGCTTTCATTTAATCACGTTAAACATCAAAATGCACGGGAGTCAACAAATCAGTTTACAAGTGTTTTTCTCTAAGGAGCAAAGTGTTGATCATCAGCAGCGAGTGTTGTGGAAAAGAATTAATGAGAATCCTCTGTTTCCCACGCTTTTTAAGTCTTATGTCACCGTTTCTGTCAGTATGATACGAATCAAGAAGAGTTAGATTTATCCTCAAACAAAAAACAAATATAAAAAAAATAATAATAATAATTGTAACTTTGCCTTATGCGTGCATTATTTCCAATGACCACCAGAGGACGACTCCTCCATTTGGCTCAGAAAAGCTTTCAGTACAAGCGCAGTGTCACTTGGGGGATTCAACTCAGCTTTTTATTCTAACATATTTACCAGTGACTCGTTGCTACAAAAGAGATAAATCGGCCACTTTTTGACAAATGAGCTTGTTTTGGCAGTTGGGTCCAAGATTAAGCCAAGCAAGTCTACTTACACATGGACCTGCATGCACTGTGCAGTGGCGGTTCTAAACCGTTTCATTGGGGTGGCAGAATGTTCATTTGAGAAGACTGAGGTTACAACTCTGACATACACGTGCACACACACACTACATACACCCTGGCATTTTTATGCATGTTATGTGAATAACAGCTCAATGTTGAGCATTAACCCAGTCTTTGTAGGTCAGCGGGTGTTCCAGCACTTTGCAATGAGGGCCAGATATGGTGAGGTGAAAGTCTGTGGGGGTCGACCGCCTAGTTGCTTTAACTTTTTTACAGCGTGCGTTATCAGTCACTCTTTTATAGTTTGCAAGTTTCATCTGGTTGTTCTGTATATTGAATTCATAGAAAAAAAGATGGAACTAGGCCAACACACTTGTTTTCTAATTCTGTGAAAAAATAGTGTATTTTAAAATGGAAACAAAATCTATTGTATTCACTATGCACCCTTACACAATGAATACTACAGAAGTATCTATAAATACCAAAATAAATATCTACATGTTCTGCAAGGTCCAAAATGCATTTTACGAGTCATGAATATGCTCATACAGGCACAAGCGATAACAAAATCTCATCTCAAAATATCAAAATGAATGCAAAGGATGCCATCTTGGTAGGTGGTGAAACAGTAGGGGAGGTGGAGGGGTGTTAACTTGCAGCAACCCAGCAAAGGATTGTGGGTAGTCGTGGAGAGGCCAATGAGAGCCCCTTAAAGTGATCGCTGCCAGGCACCACCACCCACCCATGCTTGTTCCTCAGCCATCACTGTGGCAACAGTGGTGCGTGATGGGTGACTCGTGTGTGCGCAAGAGTGAGTTTTTGACTCTTGAAAGCCAAACCCAAAATGATGACCTTGGTACTTGAATAAAGAATAGACAAATGTTACAAGATACACTGCAATTAAATAAAGTAACACAAGGCAAACACCCCTCCGTAAATCGTCAACCTGACAGTGGTGGAGGGTGTGCGTGTTCCATTAATCCTAGGAGCTAAGTTGTCTGGAGCTTTATGCCCCTGGCAGGGTCACCCATGGCAAACAGGTCCTAGGTGAGTGACCAGATAAAGCATGGCTAAAAAAACAAAAACTTTTGATGAATAAAATAAATGGACTCCATTTTCCCTTGCCGGACGCGGGTCACCGGGACCCCCCTCTGGGTCCAGGCCTGGAGGTGGGGTGCCCGAGGGCTGGGCCTGCATCCATGGGGTTCAGCCAGGAATAGCAGATAAGAATTTTTTTTTTTACTTATGAGCAATTTTAAATTCTGTTGCGAGTCATTTGATATTCCCTCTTGTTTTGAAATCATTGCAGTTCTGTTTCCTGTGTTGGTCGACTGCTTCGCACATCCACCTCACAGTACAGAGGTTGTGAATTTGATTCCGCCTATGGCCTTACTGTGAGGAGTGCATGTTCTCCCTGTGCTTGCATGGGTTTTATCTGGGTAGTATGATTTCCTAACACATCCCAAAAACCTGCATGGTCAGCCAATTGAGCGCGCCAAATTGCTCGAAAGAATGGTTTTGTGTGCGATTGACTGGCAACCAATTCAAGGAGCTGCCTGAAGTTAGCTGGAATAGTTTCCAGCACGCCCGCGTTGTGAGGACAAGCAGTTCAGAAAATGGATGGATGGATAGATATCCTTTTGCCACTAGCACATTGGTGCATAATTACATTCAAATGCTCTGTTCTTTGTTTTTATTAATCAATTCCTCCCCCCTTCCACAATTTTATAAGCAATTATTGTCTAACCAGTTTTTGTACAGCATTTAAAAAAAAAAAAAAACATCAGGCGCATTCAGAATTGACTGTTGTCATGGCTATTTCAAATCTGCCACCGTCTGGTTGTCAAGGCTGGTATGTTTGACAAAGATATTGTCTGGAACGTGGATTTATTTCACACTTAAAAGCAATTCAGTAGTGTGTGTGTACGTGTGTCTTTGTGTGTGTCTGTGTGTGTGCGTGTGTGTGTGTGTGCGTGCGCAGGAATGCAGACTATTTGCCTACACTAGCAAGGGAAACAAGTATATGAAAGTTCAATAAAAATTACTTTCTTCCAATAAAAGAGGATTAGTGGATTTAGCCTTCAGATTTTCAAGGTTACCACAAACATGATGGTCCGTTTGTTCTGAACACCCATCTTGTAGAGAATGCAAACAGAAGAGGCGCGACTGTGTAATGGACTTAGGATGTTCTCCGTGTCATGATATGAAATGTTTTTGCGGCAGTGTAGTTGAGCTTTGCCAGAATGCGCCCACACAACCCATGTGTTCACATGGTGTGTATCTGTGCTTCTCTAAGTGCACAAGCTGAACACAGATACACTTAATAGCACACATCCAATTCATCCTGGCTCAGAAACTAGTCTGTGGTGTAAAGGTGCCTCTAAATATCTTTGACAAGCTTTTTCTGGTGCCTCACCCCGGACCTGTTTGACAAGTTGTCTCCTAAGATCATTGGAACACACAAACCCCTACCACAATAAGGTGATGGAGGAGAAAATTATTATATTTTTTATTGTTCCTCCCCCCCAATATTTACTGCACTGATGTTATCAACTAATTTCCACAGTTTTTTCCATCAAAACAGCTCAGCAATTCACTGTGATAAAGCTTCTCTAGATTTTATCCTCTCTTATTTGGTTTTATTGTTTCAAAGGATGGATTTATTTAAGAACACATCTGAAATATCTCCATTGTCAGCATTGATGTACTTTTTGTGCAATGTGACTGAAAAGCCTGAAGTATAAATTCTTTTAAATTATGAACAAATGAGTACTTTTCCCAAACCCCCACAATCATGCAGTTTATTTCCCTTCATAGAAGCGCACACACACACACATACTACATGCACGCGCAAGTATGTACACACCTTAAGCACTGGCATGCTCACACACTTACACAAGCATGCAAATTGTATGTGGACGCAAAAGCTGTTCATGCATGTCGAGCAGAGTGGAGCTATGCAAGAAAGGATCTTTGATGTCAAGCGGGTTCTTTGCTATTTGCATTTGGCCTCCCGAGTCTGCGTTGGCTTCTTGGCCTCTCACCAGCTTCACTTGGAGGTTACAAAAGCACAGGTTCTCACACTACTGCTGCTGTGCTGAATGCGCGTGCACGCATGTGTGTGGTGTGTTTTATTTATGTACAAGTAAAAGACCGACTTGAAAATGAAGAAAGAGAATAAAAAAATATGACAGGTGAAACAACGAGAAAGGATGGAGCCAAAACTAAGTTGGACTTGGTGATGAGAAGATAGAGAGAATAGGGGAGCGAGGGTCTGGTTCTCTGCTCCTTTTGTGCCACTGCACATTCCATAGCAACAATCTGACCAGTAACCTAGGAACTGACATGACACAAAAAATACACAAAATACAGAAAATAAATATTTGGTCGAAGCGCTTGCTGGTGACATCATCATCTTCTTCTTTGAATTCTATGCTTATATTTTCACTGTAACATACCATAGTTGCATTAAAGCAAATCTCTTTTTTTATTCCTTTGTACTCCTCAAGGCCTATGTCAATATTTATTTGATTGCAATCCATGATATCACTTGATAGAAAGTCTCAATGATTTATGGAAGAGCTTGTTTCTGTCACACTGCTGATGCCTTTCTCGTTGACACTGTCTCACAATGTGAACGTTCTATAGTTATAGTTTCTCATCACGATCCAACCATCCCTAACAATAAAAAGATCAGCAGAGAGCAGCGCTATTCAAAGTCTAGTTAAAAAAATAACACCCTCAAATTAATTCTAAATTTATTTACAACATGAATAGCTTAAATCGCACTCACTGGCTTCGCGCTATGTTTCAGGGTCCAGTATAGTATTATATTTTCTGCGAGAGGTAGGGTACAGTCATTTGACAACTTGAAGGACATTTGGAAATGTCTTTCAAAAAGATACAAGTGAGGAACACGTCTTTATTCCATGACTGTCTGCCGACAACTGTGGCCTGACACAATTCATTAAAGAAACAAAGAGAGCATCACAAAGGACAAACATATCACCCCACTCCTAACCTGCCTGCTGAGTGAGAGGTGTGCTACTGAGGTCTGCCACATTCACTGGTTCTGACGCTCTTTATGTACTTTGTGGTGTGCCACAGTGAGGGAGTTCACAGGGAGTAACTAATAACCTATCATTTCAAAGTGCTAAACAAGCGTGGCACATTTATCTTTTTGCTTTTCTGCATGCCGCCCCTGTGACTGTTTTTTTTTCCCTTGCTGATTAGATTTTCTGGCCCTAAATTCTTTTTTTGTTTGCATGACGAATTTTATATTTTTCAACCACATTGTTTTTTATGCGCCGGGCCCATATTAACCTTTATAAATGATTTGAGCTCTGTAAGTGAGAATCTGCAAATATGAATTGCACTGCTTCTATTTTGATGTGTGTCAGCGATGCAAGTGAACAAGAACAGAAACTTGGCTTCAATGTTGCCAACGTTGTTCATTATGGAAGTTATATTTCATATTCAGCATGATGGAGATCTGATACTTGAAACATCGAATGATTTTCAGCACACAAACACCCACGCACAACACCGGCTTGCCACCAAACTGAAAGCTCTTCAGTCTCTCCTTGCTTTTGTTCACTTCGGTCTGCATTTGCGTATCTAATGAAGTGCTGCCTTAATAACAGCCCAACACTAAGAAACCATCATTTCTGATCTTCTGGATCTCACAATAATAATAATTAATAATAGCCACTGGTTAGCACGTCTGCCTCACAGTTCGGAGGGTGCGGGTTCTATTCCACCTCCGGCCCTCCCTGCGTGGAGTTTGCATGTTCTCCCTGTGCCTGCGTGGGTTTTCTCCAGGTCCTCCAGTTTCGTCCCACATCCCAAGAACATCCTTGGTAAGCGATTAAGCACTCCAAATTGCCCCTAGGTGTGAGTGCAAGTGCAGATGGTTGTTTGTTTCTGTGTGCCCTGCCGTTGGCTGGCAACTGCCGCCTACTGCCCGATGACAGCTGGGATAGGCTCTAGCACACCCGCGACCCCTGTGGGGACAAGTGGTACAGATAATGGATGGAAGGATGAATAATGATAATATATGCACTAAAGAACAATGATATAGTGTAGACCAAAGTTGGCCAGAATCCACCCATTCAACCATGTGCTATGACTTCTAACAGGTGGTTTTGCAAATTCCGAGAACAGCAGGTAATGTATGTATGTGCGTACGGGCATGAGGGGTGTGTGTGTGTGCGCATTTTCAAATGGGTAGGCGTATGCAGTGGTTAAATGATGAGAGATGGTGGAGGCTGAGCGCCCTGAAGAGTGGTAGTGTGTGGGTTGGAAGCCTGTTCTCCTGGTGATACACACACACACGCACGCACACACACACACACGCTGATAGGTGGAGGCAACCCAGCTCTCTTTTCTGCGTGTGCATTGATCAGTGGAGTGGTCGGAAGCATCAAAAGATCAGTGTGGTGAGAAGCTGGCGAGAAGGTTGGAAGCAAAGGCAGGAAAGGAAGAAAGCCAAGAGTGTGAGGTGGTGGCGGAAAAAGGAGAGCCAATGTGGCGGCGTCTGTGGGTGGGTTGCCTGGGGCTTTTAGGAGCCTCAATGACACCTGGTAAGCATTCGGTACATCTACGTGCCCATTTATATGCCTTGTGTGTCACTGCAGAGCGAGCGAGAGACAGAGTGAGAGAGAGATGGAGAGAGCAGGTTGCACTGCAGACAGCCTGTTGTCTGTTCAATTAACAAAAGCATCTTTGCGGCAGTGCTGCTGCAGGATTCATTCATTTAGTTTGAGCGTATGTGAAGGTGGGAAAATTATGATGGGGCGGACGCCAATCCGCAGCCGCCGTTTGTGTCATGTGCATGAATTCTGGAAAATGTCGTATTAATGTTGTGGGAGGGGTTTCTTATCCAGTCCCCATATGGAAGATTGGTTATTGCACCTGCTCATTATAACACTGTGGAGCAGCATTTTCCAAATTTAGGATTTTTTTTTTTTATGCTGTTAAACAGCCACAGAAAGAATATAATGCTAACACTTGATTGACACTGCCAATGTGATTTAACAATATTGTGGTGTGATCTGTCTAATAATTTGGCTCACTAAATTAGTATACGGTTTTCTGTGAGTACGTGCTAGTACACTATACTCCAAACTACAACTTCAAAGATAAACACTGTTAAAAAACAATGCTGTACTTATATTTGATATTGTCCGTTACGATCAATGTTAATATTCTCTTGGCTCTCCTTTGAGTGAACATAGTTTGTGGTGTATCTATCGATGTGATGGGAGTGCGTAAAGTATATTTTTAAGTTGGGTATTTATCTTTAAAAGTTTGAAGATGAATCATCAAGGTAAACATTTGAGAAAAGCTTATTTAAGAACGTGCAGTTTATTTCACTCCGGGCCCACGGGAGGTCCTCACACCGCAGTTTGTGCACCAAGTAGGCAGCAGCTGAAGAATCCCTGCGATTACATGGAAGCAGCACACACGCTGACACGCGCCAAACACGCACTCCTTCACCAGGACACGCGGACAACAACATCGGTAAGTGTCGATCGCACACTCACGCAGACAGACACGGCAAACGGGGAAAAGAGTCAGCGCCGGTAGAGAAGTTTGAACACTTTGTTTCGTTCCTCCGCATCTTTCCGTCGACCGCACGCGTCGCGCGAGGATTGCACAACTCGACAATCCGCAATGGAAGGGAATCAAATCATTTCTTTGTTGTTGATTTCTGCTCCCTGCACGCCCACGGTTCAGCCGTCCAACCTTGGCTGAAGCCGACCTTCACAAACTCGGCCACGCTGTGTCTCGACCATGCGGTGACTGTGGAGACCAACGTTGCTCCGTGCGTGGAGGAGAAAAATACAGCGCTCAGTCGTCGTTTAGTTGCTCAAATCGCATAGGACATATCTCAGGTATCTTTTCAATGTTGCGCTTTTATGTTGACTTAAAATGCTTGAAATCGTTAGCTTGTGTGTGGGCCAAGTGTGTGTGTGTGTGTGTGTGTGGAGGGGGGGGGGGGGGGGTCTCATTGGGGGAGGGTGTGCGCAAAGTGTGTGGTCCCAAGCCACACGCACAAACTCACGAGGGCGCATACGTACGGAAATTCGGGAAAACGGAAATGTATTGTCATTTTTTTAATGCAAGAAAGAACAATTTGAGTCATAAATAACCTTTAGACTACCTGTTGAGTCTGCCCCGCCCCTACGAAAACCTCTCCGTAATTTCCTGCGTGACATTTCAAATGTTCTGTTGAAAATGTTTTGTTGCCATTTATCGGGAACAAAGCAAAATAATTATTTTAGTGATTTGAGTTAATATGGGATTTATATCAGTTTTTTTTTTTTAATTACACTTAATATCGTCATCTGAAAATCTTCAATAGTGCTCAATGTGGCTGTATTGATTGTGAAATTATCGAAATGCCCAAAAATTGGTCTAGTTACATTTTATGTTTTTTTTTTTTTTTTCAGGGCTGGCTGGCACATAGATTGATTTCAAGATATTATAATCTATAAATTAAGAAGTTGTATGTTTTCATTGTTTATTATTTTCAATGTTGGGTGTTTACGGTGTGTTTCCAGAGCACTCGCTTGACTTTAAAGAGGGGAAGCTCGGGGACAGGGGTTAGCCCCTGTCTGCTCGGGAGGAGAGAGAGGTCCAAATTCTTCTTGTATTTGGTATGCGATTACCCAGCGGAGATCCCATGACTGGGAGGGCGTGGGGGGGACAAGGGGTTGAGTTTAGGATACATTCCTGGCCTTCCTCTTTGAGTTAACTGCATTACTGGAGCTCCTGACATGCCGTCTCACATGATGCTCATAAGCTCCCAGCTGATGCATTTGATCAGGAGAAACTAGTCAAATGACTTCTGCATTTTAGGACCTTTAGATTTAAGAGTAAAAGTTGTTGGTATGCAGAAGACTGTTGTTAGAAGCTGACCATCTTGTCTTTTCAGTTCTTTTTATAGACACTAATGGGGGCTTTGTGAAAACGTCTAACACAAAAGAAGCTATGACATATTTCTTTAAATGTATGCGTTTGGAGTGATGTGGAATGTTTCGGCTTTACACTATCACTCTAGTCATTGATTAAATTATAAGATCGTTAAATGTTCTCAACACAAAAAAAGGAAACTGATATTAAATGTCATGGGTGTTTTGCATAAGTGTCTTCTGCGTTGCGCTGTTTGCGTCAGAACTGTAATCGCCCACTTGTTAATCACAATTACTGTCATCAACCAACTGTCAGATTGCGCTGCTAAAATGTTTTTTTTTTTTTTCTCTCGACAATATCTCCATAATTGCTCTCAGCGTATGTGCACCTGTGCACTCGGCTACTAGCTGCCGCATTGAAGAGCAGGAAATTGTGCCAATCGTGTAGGCGTGTTACGTACAAATCTGTCCATATTCTGTGGAAGCGTTGGCAAGCATTTTTTTTTGCCGCCTACAAGTACGAATTGTTGTCGACCCAAGCAAGGAGGAAGGTTGCATCACAGCGATGCTCACTTTTCAGACTCAGTCATTCAAATTTCAGAATAAAAACTCAGGAATGTTAGTGAGTTCGACAAAGCTGTACATACTTGTGCAAACAATCCAAGAGCAAATCTTAAAATCAATACTGGTTTGCTTTTTTTTTTTTTATTTTATTTTATTATTTTTTTTATTGCCTCTTGGCATCTTTTCCTGAATTGGAGCAATGTCAGTGTCACATGCAACAGATGCCCCTTTTGTTTTTGAAGTGCACTGTAAAGCAGCATGAACCAGCTAAACAAACACACAACACTGCACGTTAGGGGATAAGTACAAAGTTCCATCTGATTTCAACAAAGCCAACGAGCACCTTGACATCTGCACGAGCCTCTCTTCCAGTCTACATCCACCTTCCGTTAGTGCTCATGTCTTGAAAGCAGGCCAGCATCCCACACACTTGCACATGCATCTAGGCTGCACCGTGTATTTCTCTCCCCTTTGTGCTAATTGCGAGCCGTTTCCATGGAAACGAGTAGCACCAATTTCTGCTAGGATGTGTCACAGTACATTCTCCAACTGAGGCAACACCTAATTTTGGTCGAGGGTGAGCCGTGTTGGTTCCTATTTGCTGCACACGTTTCCTTGGCAAGGGGCAAAGGAAACTATCAGCAGCTCAGTAATTCTCTGTATCAATGACTACAGCATGTTTAAAAAAATGCAATCTACTCCATCAATTAAGGAAAGACTACAAATCATTTGTGATAACATTTTGCTTGCACCTCCCCTGAAGAAATTGGTGGCCGGTGTGATCTCTGTCCCTTTAACAACAGACAACTGTAGTAATTAATCATAAATATCAGTAACAGATCAGGCAATTTAAAATGATAAATTCTCTACTGATTTCTATCAGTAGAGACATTGTAATTATAGAATGTCGATTTTGATCACATTACCCAAGTTTATTTATGAATGGGCAGCTACAAGCATTTCCATTGGCTATGCTACAGCCAATCACAAGGACGTTGTTTGCAATTAATGTGTGAGTGGACAGTGTGCTTGCGTGCACGTGTTTGCATTTGTGCATAGCTGTTTAGTCTAGTTCAAGTTAATCTTTTGTGATCATGGAACAGGCGAGCAGACAATTGTCCATGTTAGAATTAGCAGTCAGAACCACTTGTTTGTTTCTTGCCAAGGCTGAGGCACTGGTGTAGGTGAGTTGAAGATGGCAGTTACAGGAAGGAAGGAAGAAGGTCTCCGATCACTCGACTGGTTTTTTCTCGCATTCCATCTCTCACTGTCTGTGTACCTCGAAGGGACACAGTGAGACATTGTTAGCTGGTGAGGATTTAATTGTGTGTGTAGGGGGGGTGTCTGGGGCAAGCAGAGTTCACATACCTCTTTGCTGGATCACTGCCATATTTTACAAATAGATATAGGTGGAAGAAATTGGATAATATTTTAAGAGCTATTGCAGCTACATATTTGGTGTGGAGTGCACCCTTCCCCGCATTGTCACTGTGTTATGTGGGTGCAAAATGAAGAAGCTTACATTCCTGAAAATGAATATTTGCCATGCTTAAAATTGTCTCCTTTGTGCCTTTTCACCAGGATACCTTCAAATTAAAAATGCACCAGGAAAGAAACGCCAAAACTCCACTGCCTGTGCCTCATGCGTCAATTCAATTACATCTTTGGCTTTCAACTGACTTTATTATTTTTCTAGTTCTGTATTTAAATATTAATACTGTATTTGTCATCTAATTGACTGTTTTCACTGTCTTTGGGGTTGTCCCGATAGTTAAATGCAAAGTGTTTTGTTACAGCTCCAGCTGTTGTGAAATGCTTTATATGAATAAAGTTGTATTGTATATATACGGATGTATTGTAACTAACCTGAACACAATAAGATGTCCTATAGTACTTAAAGTACTGTACAGGGAGTAATTACTAATGATGGGCAAATGAAGCTTCAAGGTGATTCATGAACCCATTGTTGTGTTTACTTAGACCTCTAAATGACAGTCTCTGTTCACCAAAGAGCTGAAAGACCACCGATTTGGCTTTTTTTTTTTTTTTTTTTTTTTTTTAAACCCTCACTTTAAACCAACATTGCTATCTAGAGGAGTCAAAGAATACAACAACTGGTTCATGAAGCTTCATTTTCCCATTACAGTTGCTCATCGTGTTCTGTTGTAGCTTCTCAGGTGAACACAAGTAGCAGCAACCGCCTCCCTTTGACAACAAATGGAGCTCCAGCATGCCACGGTTCTCATCATTTGTAGGTGGAGGTTGAACACCCCCCCCCCCCCCCCCCCCATTCTTGGGATACCCCATGCTTGCTCAGTAGTCAGTGTAGATCCTGTGGGGCTGGCAGCAGCTACATCTGGCTACTGGGTCTCCATTGGGCACCACATCCTTTCCAAAATGGTTCCAGGTGGTTCTACTTTCTGTGGCTGCTGGTCAATATATGGAAGGTTTGAAAACACAACTGGATGCCAATGCTCATGCAATTGAGGGAAACATTTGGGTAATTTCTGGACCTGGCATACATTGTAGGACTCTGTGTGTCAGTCTACAGCTACATTGTCTGCTGGGTTTCAGACATTACTTTAAGAAAGCACAGTTGGCTCTGTTAGTAAAATACATGTCCTAAGCAGAGGCAGATGATTTGACAACTTTGTGTTTATTGACTCATAAAACATTCTTCAAACAATAAAACAAATTTAAATGTTTGTTTCTGTACAATGCTTGCTAAGCAATTTTATTTATATATAGAAAATGTAAGAGGAGTTGTGTTAAAATGACAAAACCCCTTCAAATTTAATGGCAGGTACTCTGGAAAAAAATAACAGCATTCCATCAACAAATATTTTCAAGCAATAAATATGTATTTATAAATAGTGTAAATTTACATCAAGATTAGAAACAACAAAACAATCACAAATTAAACTTTATTTCATAAGTCTATGTGCAACCCATTTTCTTTGTGACTTGGCTAGTATATTTTAGATTTTTCTACTAGATTTTTTCCTTTTTTTACTTACCTAAGAAAAACAGTTGGAAAAGAACAAGACAAAACAAAAGCTGAGAAAGAAAACAAAATCACATTAAAAAATTTGGGAACATACCGAGTCTCAAAATAGCATAGACAAAGAGCAGGCTACTGCCCCTTAGGAAAAAAAGAAGACATTCAAGGGAAATTGTTAAAAATCAAAAGCCAAAGCCTCGATGCAGAAGAGAGTGAGAAAAAGGGGGGCAATAAGGTGGTCAAGTCAGTAGTCTTTTAAGGGTGGTATAGCCAGGTATGAACAGTTAAATATCTACAAAACATTTCATCACGCATTAAAAGAAACACTAGACCCCCCCCCCCCCCCCCCCATATTCCTGCTCCAAACCATTTTTGATTAAGTCTTCCACTGAAATGGGCTGAGCCGCTGTCATTAAAGAGGGTTGAGAGGGTAGAGGAAGAAACAGTCCTGTGAGCAATCTTGGTGCTGCCCCCATTTTGGGGGGAGGGGGGTGGACCAAATAGGTTGCATAGACAGACACACGCAGTAGCCTCAGCCTCCAGCCGTCCATGCGGGGAGAGGGGTGGTGGCAAAGGTGTAGAGACGGCCTTGGCGTTCCTGAATATCAGAAAGGGGTCCGTGTACATAGATGTGTTTTTTTTCAAATTGGCTTCACGTTTCCGCTCCAAAAGTCATGGGTCTCCTAATGTCAAGATGAAGATGAATGAGGAGGAGGGGCCTATGGAGGCGTGAGATGAAAGAACAAACAAGCTCATGTTAGTAAATCAGAATGAGATTTACACTTTTAAGTCTAACACACAAAGTGATTGCGCTAACCAGTGCGCCGCCGAGCTGCCCCTTCTTTCTGTTATGTAAAAAAAAAAAAAAAACATGGCATGCATGGTCTTATTTAGACTAGTGGTCTGTCATGTGTACTGAACATCTATGACATTCATACTTTTTTCATTCCACATCACATTACTCAATGTATTGCAGTGAATCTACATTTTCTTTCCCGTCACAACAGAAGACACTTCTGGATGGGTTTGGTTGGACTGGTTAATTCCCACAACCACATAATTTTTTATTTTTTCTTCATCTTAACGCACTGACGCGTTGAGTCAATGAAATAAACCAATAGTTGGACTTACTAATGCAAACTGATCGTAGACCTGCATGAGGTCCTCCATCCTGTGCTGCTCCAGAACCACAAAGTCATCCAGTGTGGCGCTGCCTTTGCGAGCACAGTCCTGGCAGTGGACCACATACTGCTTCTTGGACAGGAGCTCACGGCGTACAAATAACAGATTGAACACCTCAACCTGAAGAGCATGCAAGGTACACAGACAAATGAGAAAGGAGCTCAACTTGCTTGTCTAACTATTTAAGTAGCAACCTAAAGTCATCCTATTCATAAAAATAAAATTGATGGTTGCATATATTCTCTGACATTGGTGCTTCAATACTTTTCTCAAAAATGTATTAAAATTAACCAATATTGAGATGAGAAATGATTACCACAGAGCAAGCCAAGCTGCCATAGGATGTTGACGGCGCAAGAGGTGACAGTGGTTGAAAGTTACAAACCTCACAGATGGTGCAGTAGTGGGCCGGTTCATCTCTAGTTCTGTTCCTCAGAACTGTTTCTTTGCCAGCTGTCGCTAATGCTTCCTTCACCCACTGGCACTGCTTCAGCGTCCGCAGCAAACAGTACCTGTGAAGAACGCGTCAGATGGGAAGGTTCCGGTCAACACGGTTTTAAAAATAAATCATCAATTGCAACGGTAGGGCAGTTAAATGTGTGAAAGACTGACTCACTTGATCATCTCAAACAACTTGTGATCAGACACTTTAATGTTACGTGCCATGTTCCAAGACAGGTGCACCATAGGAACCATGGATTTCACACTTTGGAGCTTATTCCACTCATAACGCTCCACTGCCAACTTGTACTGATGGGCTTAAAAACACAGTCAAAGCAATATGTCAAAAAAAAAATGCAACAACCAGAGGCGGTTGCACAATCCTATTTTATACTTTTGTCTATTTGATGATAATACTCTGATTAGAAAATAAGCAGACGTAGAAAACTTAGTATTGGAAGTTTTTTTTTTTTTAAATCAGTTTGTAATTTAATGGAGAACTACTTAGTTTTACTTGAACTGATCTTAGGTGACAGTACTGTTAAGTACAATTGTTGGCTCTCTGGCAACTGCAGGCAATGCGCACAAGCTTATTTATTTCCAGTAGCACATCAATATTGCACATCAGCAGCTTTGTATTAAAAGTTGCAGTTGTTGAGTACACGAGAAAGAAAGAAAGAAAGAAAGAAAGAAAGAAAGAAAGAAAGAAAGAAAGAAAGAAAGAAAGAAAGAAAGAAAAGAAAAAAAAGAAGGATGCCGGTCGTGTTTGTAAAGTAACACCACGTAGTAAGGAAATGGAGGCCAATCAACTGAAAAGGTCAACGATCAGCTGGAACTCATGAATGCCATTTTCAAAGGTTACACCTTATTAGAGGCAATTTTCTTTCACTAAGGTTAAACTCAGCGAGAACTGCTTGCATTTTGAATAAATAAATGAATGAATGAATAAAGGAAAAATACAATAAAACTAGGTAGGGCACTTTGTGTTTTTTCAGTGTGCCATTGAGGCCCCATACCTGTAAGGGGTCCAACATTCCAGGCAATGTTGTTGCACCAGCCAATGGCCTGCACCCAGTGGACAGTGCCCGTATTGAGCCATACCAGGTCACCAGGGCGCTGGATGAAGCGGTACACGGGCACATCAGCTTCATACAGGTCTTCCAAGTTTGGCCACCATGAGCCCATCAGAAAGTTGATATTGTTCCTGGGAGTGCAAGTGACAAGAGCGCAAAAAAAAAAAAAAGGTTAAAGTCTTTACCCACTGCTACTTGAAAACAAAGCACAGGCCTTACTTTTCACAGAAGTTGCTCATCACACCCCAGTAGGCTTCTGGTACAGCAAACCATTCACAGTCTCCAGGCCCAATGTTGATGTTTACTGCGCAGAAATTGTTGTGCTCCTGGTGACCTACGGTTAATTAAAAAAAAAAAAAAATGAAACATGAGAAATATTCATGAAACTATCCACAGCCTCCTTGGTCCAGGAAATAGTAAACATGATCAATTTGGTCGAATTAACCTGCTATTCGGCTCCCCGGGACCTTCATGTACAACTGAACAGTGTTCATTCCCAGTATGGTGTGGCCCACGTGGCTGAGCAGGTTGCCAGCCGATACAACACGAGCAAACGCTGGCAGTTTACTAAGTTCCTGGAGCTGCTGCTTCCACCTGGTGGGAGGAGAAAAATGTGTCTTTAAAACCAGATCAAATTCAATCAGGCTACAGACCAGCTGGAAAAATCACACTTACTTCCTTTCGTCTGACACGTCGATGTTTGTTCCGAACTTGATGTGCTTTAAGGGTCCTCTTCTTTTGCGCACAACACTGGCAAATCACAAGCACATACTATTTTCAACAACTCTGGCTAAGTCAAACATTATACAAACTACTATATCGCAGTAACTTAAACAAGGATGAACAATTATGAATGTGTGACAATGTACAAGCCAAATCAATCAAACAAACAAACAAAAACCTGCTAGTCACTCTCTCTGTTTCTCTCGCTCCCTTCCCACTCAAAAGCAAAGTAAAGAGCACCCCCCTCCCGCACCCCCGAAAAATTCAACAGTTTTGCGCTTATCTTGAGAATGGTAAATTCGGTCAGAAAAAGTCTAAAAAAAGATTCGCATTCGTGTTGAAAAGACGTTTCTCATTTTTAGTTTCCAATCTTTTGTACCTCTCTGCAGCTGGCTCTGCGTCACAGGGTTCTTTGAGTGCCTTTTTTTCATTTTCCTCCTAGAAAAAAAAAAAAAAAGACATTTGGATTAAATATGGCAGCCAATATTTATTCTTATCTTTATGAATGAAAATAATAATTCTTCTTGGGTGTGCCTTCTCGTCACTGACCCGCAGAGACTCCTGGAAAGAAGCAGCCTGATATTGCGCGTACTTGGCGATGGTTGTATGAGCTCGAGCACTTTCGCAACGCCACATTTTCTTAGTGCCCGTCACATCCCAGTTCTCATCCGCAGGTTGCGACAACTGGGTCCACACTTCCACCAAATGCTCTGGGTTGGCCTCAACCAACGTCTTTGTGGAGAAAAGGCCCAGGTCTGCAGATAACCATCAAATCCAGAATAAAAGCTAGATGATGAATACAATCTTTTTCGGTAGGCTGTAGCATGCACATGTAGTGGTGTAGCTTCAATCACAACATCACAGTCATTTCCATATTTACCCAGTTTGAGTGCTCCAGCCAGTCCTCTGATGACAGTGACAGGATTGGAGGGATTTGTGCAGAACTGGTGCAATGGTGGAAAGAAAGCATCTCTCTTGTTTTCCAGCTGGTTCAAAAAGGAACAAGTGAAGAAAAAATTATTCTTACAGTGTTCCAAATTATTATGAACCCAAGAATTAAGCAAACATCTACTCGCCTTTTTGTGGAAGTTTTGGCAAATGTCATTAGTAACAGTATTAGGGTACTGCGTTAAGAAAGAAACTTAAGTTACAAAAGTAACTTATTAAAGTAATTTCCTCTTTGGGCAGTAACAATGTAATATAAGAATTTCTACCAATGGTAAATGTTTTAGAATATTTTCATCATTGTTGTGTACTTTTCATGACATCAAAGACAGTACATCGAGGAAGGATAAATCAGTAGTAGTTAGTTACAAGCCTATTGTCCGTATTTTCTTCGTGCTGATGTAATCCAGTCGTCTACCACACAAGGGCGCCATTTGTAAAGAAAGGAGAGGTTCTTGTTCCTTTCAAAGCTTCCCCGCACGAGTGGCCAACATTAGTGTACAATATTAAAATGGCTATCGATATAGGGATGAATAATTTTGTCCGTATCGCGAGACGGGTCAGGTGGAATATTTCTGCTACTCACATATATGCTGGGAGTTGGTGGATTGAGCTTGTCTTTGGGCAGGGCTGGCGAAGGAGGAGGGGGCAGCCGTGGCGGCGGGCACTTGTCGAGAAGGATGCTGCTATTGGAAAGCCCATTCTTGCCCAGATTTCTGCATACACAAATGCAGTCAATTTTATTGAGTAAAACAACAAAATAATTGTTACCATTGTGTGATGCAAAATATCTGCATAGCAACAGTGCCTCGCAATTACATAACTATTTCTGCATGCTTTGCCGACTACAAACTACCACTGGAGGGAGCTAGTAGCAAAAGAACATTAATTGTACGCAATTGTCTCACCTGCAGGCCTTCAGCACGTCTGTGGAGCTGGGGTAGATTGATACCGACGATGATGAAGACGACGACGACGATGAAGACGAGCCATGGGGTGGTGTGGCCTTGAGACCAGTGACAGCAGGTGGTTCAGCCTTGATGGGGCTCTGAGAGTCCTCGGAGATTCCCCCTTTGCCGTTACCATTGACAGCCGGTGCGGTTGCTATAGGTGTGGCGGGACTATGGCTGCCTGTCTGTGTGTGTTCCAAACATTTAGGCGAGGGTGTGGCCGTGGATATGACAGAGACAGGCGAGGAGGCAGCTGAGCTTCCCTGTGTGTTGGGGGTTGAGGGCAAGCCCACAGGGTGGATGTTGTTGACTTTGTTGGGAGATGTCGTCGATACAGTCCCTTTTGGCTTTCCCTCACCCCCCTCCACCTCCCCTGCCAGCAGGGCAGATAGTCTTGGATTGTCTGCGCTAAGGCTCTGCTTTTCACCACCTTCTGCCGCCTTGCCCTCTTCCCCCAGGTGGCTATTATAAGCCAGGCTGTCAGACTTCGCCACTTTGCCGTCTGCTGATGTCAATGGCGAAGGCCCCCTGCCCTCAGAACTGCCATTGCCAAGGGATGCGGTCACAAGGGTGGCTGCAGTGTTGCCATCTTTGGTAGCGGACACATTGGGTGCTGCCCCACTTGAGGTAGAGGAAGGGGCAAGAGAGGGAGGGGATGGTAGATGGTTGTGCGCTGGCTGTTGCTGTGGCGTTGCCGCGTTGGAATGCCCAACCTGATTGTTGGACTGTGGGGGAGCAATGGAACTGGGGGGATGCGGGTGAGAGGTGGTTCCCTCAGTATTGGAGCCCGCAAGAGGAACGGATCGCTTCTGCAGCACCTGAAAGAAGGGTACAAACACTGATTAGACCACTAGAGGTGGGCAGCCAGTTCAGGGTGTACCCAGGCTGGATACACCCTGAATTGGCTGCCAGGCAATCACAGCGATATATTACATAAAAGGGCTGTGCGATATGGACTAGATATCTTGATGACGATAACAATATTACTATGCGTTCAGTAAAAACGGAGCATTTTTGCAGAGCTTTACATGCAAGACAATACGGTACGGTCACGATAGAGCGCCCAGCCATAAAAAAAAAAAAAAAAAAAAGGAGGGAAACATAATGAAAGACAATTGCTGTGTGTTTGACAACACGCCAGTTGCAGACATGCCAATGTTGTTCTCTCACAATTGATTTACATTCATGGAGTTGTCCTGGTACCAAGGGATTTAATTTTCCATCTGCTTTGTGACAATAATTAATTTCGGCTTTGAATGTCACAGCTCAGACAGGAGAGGGAGAGTGGAGGAGCCCGGCCCACGTCTCTTATAATGATTGGGGAAGATTAAGTCCAAACTGCAGCAAAACTTTAACTTACCTGAGAGGAGTTAAGGTGCAGAGGGTGTGGCGTGGCGTCCTGTGTTTGCGTGCTTGTGCAGGTGTGAGGTAGCAGTGCTGCGTTGCCGCTGCCGGCAGGTTGAAGATAAGGCACATCTCTATTGGGCCCCGGGGCCAACTGATTATTATTATTATTACTACTACTACTGTTACTACTATTGTCCTCCACAGGAAGGGAGACTGAATCTGAGTGTCTGTGTGCCCCAAAACCCACAGGCCCATTGGCCAAAGGTTGAGGGGGGCACAGTGGCCGATGAGGTCCCAGATGGGGCCGCGTGGGATGCAGGCTGGGATTAGGGGATGGGAGGCAATTGGCAGTGGGGCCATTGGGGAAGGAGGGGCGCACCTGACCTCCTGATGTATTCTGCCGCATCTACAAGAGGAATGGAAGACACCTTAAACATTCATACCACACATGTGATAGATGAGTAGTCTAGCCTGACTATAACCCTCAGCTAGTGTAGATAGCACAAATGGAAAAGTCCTTATTTTTTTACTAGAGCTGCTACAAATGATTTTTTTGCTAGTGGACTAATCACTAACAGTAGATGATTGATGCATATTTCTGAGGCGGGGTAAACCTGAACCAACAAACGAATTAATGAATCAGCAAAGAGCAGCATGATTTAAAAATCCATTGATAATCGTTTTGTAATCGAATCGTAGGGGCCCAAAGATTCCCACACCTACTCTGGCCTAATCGGGGCAGCGCTAATTTTTACCTGATGCTGCTGCATCATGGTGAACTGAGTTTCCAGCTGCTCCAACATCTGCAGCTGTGGAGGTTTCAAGCTGGCTCGATTACTCCGTAGCTGTTCCAATAACTGCAGAAAATAACAAAACAAAACCGAGCTGGAACCAGAGGTGAAGAATAAAAAAATGGAATGGTGTAAATGCAATAACAAACCTGCATCTTCTGTGGGGAGAGGTACCAGTTAGGAATGGCCTGCTGCACTGGATTAGTAACCCAGGAATCTCCCTGTTTATAATTAATGGAATAGTCCACATTAGTCACACTAACACTAGCAGCGTCAAAGAATGAACGAAGACTCATAGCAAAAGCTTTTACCTTGGCGGGGCTGGAAGCTCGCTTCCTTTTGGCTGGGCAAGACTGGTCGTCTGCTTGGCCCAGTGCGGCCACGTGAGGAGGCAGAGACTGACCTGAACCGCCACCTTCTGCAGCGTGGTTGGGTTTACAGGCCTGGAGGACGGGAGAAAGACGGGGAGTAGCGCAGGCAAAATGAAACAAGGGAAGAGTAAAGGAACAAGAGGAGGGAAACATAATGAAAGACAATTGAATTATGGTTAGAAGAGTTTAAAGAGGTGACACAAAGACAAGAAAAAGATGCAGAAAATGGGTAATTAGGGAGGAAAACAAAATGAATCATTGTTTAAGTAAGTCAAGAGAAAATACAAAGCCAAGCAGAGGAGGATTGAAAGAAAGACAAATTGGGGGAAAAAAAAAAAAAGAGACAAATGTTGACATTGAAATAATTGTAACATGTTTAAGTTGTGCTAAACCCTAACCCTAAACTATCATGTTTTACTGAAGCATCACAGTGCCATAGCAGGGAGGTTTGCTTCCAGAAGTAACCAAATTAGAGAGAGCTGTTTCAATGACACAGCACATGTACCATATGCATGACAACACCAGGCGAGTACGAGGTTATGCCAGGTACGGGTTTTTCGGTGTCCATTCGTTTCAAGGTACTGAAATTTGACACTGATGGAAGGTTAACATGGGGTTGTGTAATAGCTACAGGGTAATTCAAAATGATTGCAACCTGTAACATATATTTATATAATTACAAAAAGGACCAAGCCATGCTGCCCGCCATGTACAGCAATTCAACTTGGCTTTATATTTTATATTGTTTATTCTAATACGTTGAACAGTGACTTGTTACTACAAAGGAAACGATAAGTTTACATCCGCTGAGACATTTTCCCCATCGCAACAACAAGCTCCATCCCTGTTCAGCGGATGGTGCTTGGCTCCGGTCCCGTGAATGAAACCCTACTGTCACCAATCGGCGGTCACATAATCAATGCAAGACACTACCAAGCTGTGATAAAATTGATCCTGCCAGTAGCAAATGTACACACGTGGGATTTTGTCCTCGTGTTTACAACTCAGTTAATGAAAGAAAAACCCACTGCAATAACTTGAATCTGACAAAAGTAATAATATAGAAAGTTGATGTGACTACTAATGATGGGCAAATGAACCCGGTGTTGTGTTTACTTAGCCCTGGCTGATTTTCAAAACACTCTAGAAATACATAACCAGGAGAAAACAATCATGTTGAAACTCATAGGTGCAGAAAGAAAATATCTGTTGGAGTCAATTTAGTTTCCTCAGCTTAAATTCTTATTTTTGTTTAAGATTCGCTGGCCTTGGGCCATGGACTTTTATTTGACAAAGCCTTTGGTCACCTGATCAGTCACCTGATCAGGGAAATAAATAGGCTGCTCCCACTTGGTAGTCAGTCTCAGTTAGACAAGGAACGAAGATAGTAGTGACATAAAAAGCCCGCTTCAAACTACTTCAAGTCTGCTCCAAGCTTGTAGTTTTTGGAACTTGAAACTTGGAATTTAAAAATCAAACTTTAGTTTACTTCTTTGAACCCTTTATGTTGAAACCTTAGTTGAATTACAAACAATTTGGATTTGTACCTGTGTGAAACCTGTTTGCCTGCCTGCCATTCCCTCTCCCCCCTTTCCTTGCTTGGCCTACCACCTTTGCCTGCCTGCCTGCCTGCCATTGCCTCTCTCCCTCGGCCTGCATGCCTGCCTGCCTGCCATTGCCTCTCTACCTCGGCCTGCATGCCTCCATTTTGGACATTCTACCTCCACCTTCAAAAGGGTATGAGCCACAGCTGTACACAGTGTTTTAAGATAAGCGCGTGACAAGAACTATACAACATCTAACCTTTGAAATTTAAACGGAACTCAAACTGACACTCACAATATCGCACTTGGAGCAAGGAGGAAACTGCGGCTGCTTAATTGCTGCGGTGAGTGACATGAATGGGTTTGATTGAGGGTAGAAAGTAACAAATGGAAATTATATCTATTTGCTCACAAAGTCCATGCGACGACATTTGGATCGGATTATTGAAATGTGTAAGTAACTGTCATGTCAACGGGTTTGAGAAATTGAAATTTTGACCTTAACCCGAATAGTGACTGCATGTAAACTTTGTCATTGCTGTTGCTAATATGTGTAAATTTGCAGCCTAAATGCAGAATTAATGTGTGTGCATAGAATTCCATAAATGTATTCAACAGCACCATAGGTACAGCTGCCATATAAAAGAGAACTTCAAGCTAATGTAAATCCCCCTTATGTCATCACCAGAATTGTGTTACATTATTCTCCCTTCAGATTCAGAAACATGAAAAACACACTGTATAACCATTGTAAATTGATATTTGAGGATAATTCAGACCCAGTAAAAAGATCTTGTGTCAACAACACATCAATGCGCAGTCCAAAAAAACAGCAGCAATCACGCGTAATCAAATACCGTAATTTTCGGACTATAAGTCGCACCGAAGTATAAGTCGCACCAGCCGTAAAATGCCCAGAAAAGTGAAAAAAAAAAAAACTATATATCTATATGTCGCTCCTGAGTATAAGTCCCCCCCCCCCCCCACCCCCAAACTAGGAAAAATACCGCGATTTATAATCCGAAAATTACGGTACTACAAGCTCCTACTGTGAAACAGGCGCCAGTTAAGCGGCAATAGAATATGAGGGGGCTGGAGGTTGGAGGCTGAACCAAGCACAACCTTGTCACAAGATCAAATGCGTGCGAGAATCATGATAGCAGCCGCTTGACTTTTAATCAGTCACAGTGTCAAAATGATCAGGAGCAATTTGTCGACAAAATGTTTTCCACCTATATCTCGTTCTGTTCGGGTGGTGAGGTGAGGGAGTGGGAAGATTAGTGTTCAACTTTGGCGGCAAGAGATGGATGGAACCGATCGACTACTGGAGAGAAAGGGGGTGGGAGGCTGAGTAACACTTGGCTAGACTCCCTCACCATCTAAACAACAGGCGCTGTGAAGCGGCCGTGACCTCCACATTACATTTGGAAGTGCTATCCCAAAACGGTTTTGCAAGAGGCCAGCAGTGGCAGTAATAAAATATTTTCAGGTGTCTACATCTTTGTGGGTGGTGGAGCTCAAGAACAAGTGTTACCCAACCGTGTGCACAACAGTGCATGTGCTGACAGGCATGACGGCGTGTACATTAGGATTATGTGTTTTGAGCGTCTCAGGTCAAAGGGGAGGCATCTGGTCTCTCACCTGCTGTGGCGCACTGCTCAGGCCTCCCTGCCTAGAGGTGAGCTCAGCCGGGATTGGTAGACTCCATGCCTCCTCAATAAGAGGGAGCATTTTAGTTTTACTCTGTGGGCTACTGAGCTGGGGGTTACTCAACTGAGCCTAGGGGAATGGAAAACGATGTAAAAAACAAACAAAAGAAAGAAAAACACAAAAGGATTTCTTGCTAAAATTAAACAAATAAAATAAAAGTGATGACCTCAAAATAAAAAAATAATAATAATACTAAAAAATAAGATCAGCAATGATACAAGCAGGTTACAACACAAGTGAAGGGGAGGTTTTGGAGCTTTATGGCCATGTGTGGTTAAAATGGGGAGGTAGCATCTCCTTGACTCTCAGTAACAACAATCCCAAATATGAACCTTGAGGGCAAGCAGTCTCTGTGCCATAGTGGGGCTGTGACGCATGCTTAGGGTAGACATGACACTGCTTTCAAGAAAACCGAAAGCAAATGTAGGAGTGGCATGACACGGCGACTCCCAGGACCCCAGATGACGACATGGCAGTTGTTTGATTAAATTGGCCTTGAAAGTAAATGTACTGCAGTTGGGACTAATTTGTGTGACTATATCTTACACTACGTGGATTTTCTGTGACACTTTACTGTTTTACTTATTTTTCGGCAATGTGTCAGAAATTGTGTGTAGAAAAAAACAATTCTGCCTGTATTAGAGGCGGGTTTTACATTATATAAACCTGACGAGTCAGCAGTATTGGTGATTGAATTTTTGGAGCACATGTGGCTGAAATGCACCGTCACTCAATTGCTGCACATCTCTCTCCACTCACCTGCAGGCATTTTATTCGGTGGGTCAACATGGTGGCATTGGTGCATGCCTTGCTGCGCGTGGCGTTGATGTAGCACTTGATGGCGTCATGCGGCTGGTTGCACGACTCGTACAGCGTGCCCAGGTCCATCCAGGCGGCGGCATGGCTGTGGTCCAGCTGCACAGCACAAATGTAGGCCTGCAGCGCATCCATGGGCTGGTTCTGCTGCTGATACAGCACCCTGTTCCATGACACAGTATAGACCAAAGTAAGCGGAGGGGTTCCGAGTTCCTAATTTCAACATACATGATAAGTTTGCAATGTGACAATTGAGAAATGAGCCCTTACCCTATAGAGCACCAAGTATCTGCGCTGGCCTCAGATTTATCGATGGATTGCCGATAGGAGATGAAGGCATCCTGGACCTTTCCAATACTAGAGTAGCACCTGCAAGAGAGACAGGCTGTGAGGCATTGTGTACCTAAATCCCCCCTCCCCACTAATTCCAGCTAATCCAGCTCAGTTTAAATAAATTAATAAATGAATTAACAAACTAGCCTTCTTGGTTGAAGTAAAGCAACAGTTGGGCCATATCAATTTTCTTTGGTTTACAACATCAAGTAAAACAAAGGAGCGCCACCTACCTGCCCAGGAAGTACCATGACTGTCCAGAGTTGGGATCTGCCTCCAGAGATTTCTGCAAACACTGGATAGCATAACTATCCCTACTGGCTTTGTCCCCGAGCTGCTCCACTGTGTGATGCATCCAGCCTGGGGTGACAATGGTAGTTAGTTTCTGTGTACCTCGGATTGTAATGCTGCACATTGAGGGGGGGATCTTACCAAGCTGTTGCAGAGTAGTGGCTTTCACCTGTGCAGGAAGATCCTCTGTCTGCAGGAGGCTTTCATAGGCCTCCTTGGCAGCCCGATATCTCTTCTGGATGGGAGGAGCAGTGAAGAGGTTTTGAGAAGAAACATTAACCTGCACAGCCCAGTCCCCCTGTTTTCCTTCTGAAGCATTGATAAAACATCATGTTCCCCCCAGTCCGCTAATAAAATTAACCATAAAGCTGGTGCTTGCTCTGACATAGCACAAGGTGTATTAGTGACACTCTTTAAGAGCCAGCCAAAGTGACATTACCTCTCTACAGAGAGACACCACCGGCATACAAAAAAGGAGGAGACAGACTGTTGTTTCCGTGGCAACCCCGCCAATCGGCTAAGAATAATTTCCTATTCCCTCCCGCCTTTGCTACCCACTCATGCACCCCCCCCCTCTTCATTTGTCAGCACTTGGCTGAAAGAATAGAAAATAAAGGTTTCTGTGACGAGTAGGGTACCATTTAACAAAAAAAAAAGCTATCTAACAACACTGCATCAATATGTGGCAGCTCTTTACATGAATTCGAAATAATTGCGTCCTTTGGAGAGGACAATGGCTCAAGAAAAACACTTACCTGAATCTCATATAAATGAGCAATGTGGAACTGAACTGCAAGAGAAAAAAAAAAAAAGTTAGGTGATTCAGCACTCAAGGGAATTTCAGAAGTAGTGCTCCGCTTCCTTCTTGTCCTGGCATATTTGGCAAAGCTGTGCAATTACTGGAATCCCAAGGTCGACTGTCCGCAATCTAACTGAGCAGAAGGGTGGCGGTCAACCCGGCAGCATCTTCTTGTGTGCGGAACGCCGCAGTGTCTGATCTATACTGCCTGAGTGACTCTCAGCAGATAGAGTGAGTGAGGGAGAGAAGAGAGAGGAGGGAAGAAGGATGGGGGCTGCCCTTGTTGTGTGTGCGTGTGAGAAGAGGAATGAGATGCATACACACACGGTCACGCACACAGTCAAACACACTCAATCCCACCCCCACACGCATACACAAGCTGGGCAAAAACGGATATGGCAGCTTCCAAGGTAGCACAGTGGGAGGTAAGGGAAATGAGGAAGCTTCATTAAGTCTACAAATATTCTACTAAATAAGTATTTACTTAAGACAGGGAACGTGGGGATCGCCGCTCCAGCATTTTATAAAATATTTTCTCCGCCCCGCTATGTATCGAACAAACACCCCTTTACCATTTTGAGTAAACAGACAATGAGTTCTGAACTTACTTTCAGCTTTGGACAAAGTGCAGGGATTGGAGTCAATCAAAGCTAGCTGAAAATGCTGTGAGAGAATAGCGGGATAGAAATTAGAAAAGGCACTTCCTAACTACACTCGTTCACATTGCAAATTTGGGGTTGGGCCTACCTTTAGGCTTGACTCGTAGTCTGTGTTGACTTTAAACATGAGACCCAGTCGAAGGTGGATCTCCTTGGCTCGGGAAAATCCTGGATCTATGTACAACACTTCCTGGAATGCTTTGATCGCCCTGGCGAAGGTAAAAAAAAAGTTTATAAGAACGTGACAGCTAAGGGAAAAAAACAACTTTCTTAATAACTGAAATCCGACTGACGGACCACTAGAGGGCCGCGGACCACTGGTTGACAATCCCTGGTCTACAGTGAAGCCGTATTTTGGTCTGCCTCAAAGTCGATCCTTCTCTTGCTTCATGTGGAAATTAATTTGCATTTCTCAAAAAAAGAATTGGACTGCTTAACTCTGATTCAATGAACACAATATTGATCAGAATGCTGTGTTTAGACTAGTGGGGCACAAACAACATTATCGTCAAGAGCCTTTTCGAGTTGACTTCCTCTTTAATGATACATATTCAGTTAATGGTGGCACATATTTCAGGTATTAGATCTTGCCGAGATTTTTTTTTATAGGCGATGACTCAAAATGATTCCCCAAAAAGGTCATTATTTCACACACAAGTAAGCAAGCACACACACAAAAAAATCCCTACATTTCTACAGAGCCAATTCTTCAAAACTTCTTGCGACACATAGTAGTTTTGGGAAAGATCTTTTTCACGTTGCAAATACATGAACTACTGTCGCCCCACACATCTTGGGCATTATTATCACCTGTCTAAATTAATGTGGTTGTGTATTAAAACAGGCAATATATATACATAAACAATAACATTCAACATAACTCACCACTGAAAGGCGTTGTAGTGGAAGTAGACCATTCCCAGACCATACAGAAAGGCAGCATTCTGAGTGTAATGAGAAGACTTATTCAGATGCATAAAACAGAATGAAGTCCATCATGGTCATACTTTCGAGTTAACCATGTAAGCATGGTTGTGGCTAGCTTACCTTCCAGTAGTCTGACTGTAAACTGTAGTACCTCTGGTATGCCGATAATGCTGCAATTCGGAGATTACATATTACATGAATCAAACACAATATAGGAAGCAGATGATTTAAAAGAATCAATAAAAGGAGATTCCTCAGTGTAAACTCACCTTTTGGGTAGTCCTCCAAGAGGAGGTTGAAGTGGCCTAGTTGGCAAAACACCTCAGGCTCCACTTTTCCCTCCGCCTTGAGGATAAGCGAATCGTAGCAGCGGACAGCCTGAGGGGAAAATATGCACACGTACGTCAATGACGTCATGCACTTTGCTTGGATAGTAGTGATTTAAAATGTATAATTTGAAGTTATATACAAATCAATAAGAAAGACAAAAAAGAAGATAGTACACTCAACTTGCAATGTATTACGTAGATCGGGCTGGTAAACCAATCAGAGGACGGCACGTAATACATAGAGTACATACCTTCGCCGCAATTAATAAATAAATCATTTTGTGCAACAAAAAAAAAAAAACTGCATTAGGAGACAAGCTTACAAGGCACAACTCAAGCTTTCTGGAAAGCTATGATCCTCGCTGAAAAAATTGTTACTGAACTTTTATCCAAAACATTTTGTTTTGCTTCTCAAGTATGCAAAATTTGATCTTTACATTCAAAACGGTATGCACCTTTTTTGTAATTAAGGCAAATTAGGCTAAAGTGACCAAATTATGGTGGTGGCTCGGTGGCGCACTGGGTAGCACGTCCGTCTCACAGCTAGGAGGGTGCGGGTTCGATTCCACCTCCGGCCCTCCCTGTGTGGAGTTTGCATGTTCTCCCCGGGCCCGCGTGGGTTTTCTCCGGGCACTCCGGTTTCCTCCCACATCCCAAAAACATGCTTGGTAGGCCGATTGAAAACTCCAAATCGTCGCAAAGTGCGAGTGCTTGTTTGTCTCTGTGTGCCCTGCGATCGGCTGGCAACCGCTTTAGGGTGTCTCCCGCCTACTGCCCGATGACGGCTGGGATAGGCTCCGGCACTCCCGCGACCCCCGTGGGGACTGAGCGGTTCAGAAAATGGATGGATGAACAAATGTTGGTCAAAAATGAGGACAATAAGAATGAATATTTGTTGGTTGCTTCTTTTTTTTTTTAAACTTTGTGTGCAACTTTAAAAGTAGATTTATAACATCCGTGCAAAACTGCAAACAAGCATACAATATGTGGCACCAGACATGAGCGCATTGAAGCATATATAAACTGTTTTCCTTCTCACACTTTAAACAGAACAGTACAACAATAATGGAATGAAAATGGACTATACGATCAGTGCAATACTGGCAACAATTATATGGCAGAGGAGAGCAATAGAAATTAAACTGTTAACTGCTTTTTGCCTCTCACTGTAGAACAAAACAGTACAATAGCCAGAAGTGCAGTCCATGGATCTGTAGCCATTATGATGTTTAACAGTGTGAAATGCAAAGCTGCCTACAGCAGCATCTGTTTTATTGACGGAAAAGTGTTCATTTACTTGAGGAGCTTTCTCCTTTAGCGGCAGCTTTATGCTTAGCTGATCTTACGTATATGGATGTCTAGATTCCCGGCTCCTTTGTTGGATACGGAAATGTACGGCCCAGCTTTGCACACCAGGCTTCAGGGGTGTAACGGTTCGGTTCAAGTTTTGGTTTTAAAGTGACGGTTTGGTTCGAACTTTGGTTCAGTTTAAATATTGAAAATATTTTTTAAAAAAGCCTTTTATTTCTAGTTGTTGAAAACCTCCAGATAAAATGTTTTGATTTTATTGCAATATTAAGAACATGTACATGACTCAATTATATACATGTATGTTAAAACATCTCTTTAGACCAGTCCTCAATAATAAGGTACTTCTAATTAATCTCAAATCAACCAAGAATACTAAAATAAACATTTGTTTTATGATCAGTCTACTCTGTCATAAAAAATAAATGAAACTGTTAAGGGCAGCGTTCGGGTAACAACACGATCACCACCCTCTGTCGTCTCAATCAGAAATCCAAAATGTCCCTACACGGCCGACCCGAATGAGGCTGGGGGTGTTGCTTGTTCGTTATTTCCATCAACTCGCGTGTAAATTTATGCTGCATTCAAGTGCTCCTCAGAATTATGACGTGCGCGGTCAAACTGCGGTTTAGGATGACAGGATGGCATTTTTTGAGAGAAGAATACAATGCCAAATGAATAAATGCATAATCAAACAAGTTGTCAACGATTAAAATTACTGTAATTTCCCGACTATAATAAGCACCAGCTACAACTAGGGAAAAATCATTTTTATATGAAATGTCTTCATTTCTATTGCTCGTATTGCAAAAACAAATTCTCATCATAAATCATGAAAAATTTATACATAAAACGCATCGGACTATAAACCGCAGGATTGAAAGCTTGTACAAAAAGTAGCACCTTATAGTCTAGAAATTACAATAATTATCGACGATAAAAATAGTCAACAGCTTCGTGATTAGTCGACACATTGGGGGCCTTAGTCGTCACTCAGTTCAGTATGTTGGTCGCCCGTGTTCTTTTGGTGACAAACATTTTGGAACAAAACTGAAAAAGCTTAAGCTTAAAAAGGTTCATTTTGGGTCGGAAGTTTTCCTGACATCGCTAACATTTACTTGTATAAATACAGTGCCATATGGCATCGTGTTTTGTGCGCACGTGTCACATCATGCATTCCGTTCACATCAGAAGTGACCTTTGTTTTTGTAACGTGAATGAGCACAAAAAATAATCCAGTTTAAGAAATATATGGATGTAGTTGAAGTTTCTCAACCAAGCTAGCGCACCATATTTCCTTGGCACCGATTTCTTTGTTCTTATTAGCCAAGATTTGGCACCAATTTGTGATATTTTGGGGTGATACAGGAAAAAAATAAAATATGTACAGTATATGTGAAATTTCAGCAAATAGACGTGCAGATAGGCAGGAGTTCATTTTAAAACCACTAAACGGAACCGGCCAGTTAAACCGGCAGTATAAAATGGAGCCTTGTTCTGAATGACGTGTGCCATCACAAATTTGCAAGTGACATGCAGGAGCTGAAAAAATCATAACATCCCCTCAGGCATGAGCACCTGCTTCATCGCTGGCCCTGGCACTAACTTAGCAGCAATCATAAACCCAAGAGTTTTGCACAAACTCATGCATTCATCCCAGGGGCTGTTGACTGTATTCCCTGCCAAGCCTGGTGCCTGCTGCTGACCTGTGTACTGCTCCATGTGACGACTTAAGCAGTCATAGCCCCTCCTGGTGTCCTGCACCACCGAGCGAGAAGATAGGTGGACAGCTCCTTCCAAGTGAGAGCATCTCACATTCATATACTTAAGCACAATTCAATTACCAGTCACAATAAATTATTTCTGGGCTTTGTGTGTTGGGTGTGAATAGACCGATCATTTACTTTATTGTTGCAAACGCAACGTAATAAATAGGGAGCCTTAACCTTGAGTATACTCAAAAGTATAACAAATATTAACGTGCGAGACAGGCCCCTGCGAACACACGCCTCCAACGCAGAAAATCCACGCGACCCGACACATCAAAAGAGTTCCATCACCAGTCTGCCATGTCCCCGCCATCTTGGACAGCCATTTATAAACGTTATGTGAAACGTCGAACCCGACCAAATAAGTCACAAAGTGCGTGCACGAGGACAATTCAGCATTTCAACTCCCGTCGCAGCAGTCAATCGAAAACGGGCATTTTGTGCACCTATATTTGATTTCGTGATCTTGCATCTATGCAAACAGATCAGGTTCAGCACGCAGTGTTGTTTTGGGGTTTCAATTTGACGGGACACCACCCAATGAGCACACGCAACTTCTTTCCATGCAGTGACGGAAATATAATAACGGTCGCGTGCAGGATAAAACCGTGACGAGGTTGTGTTGTGGTGCTACGAGAACGTCAGTCACAGCGGAGCAGGTCCACTGACACGCTGAGCGGAACGGCCGATATTTGCCTGCAACATAGCACTCCGTAGTTCGCAACACAAACACGAATTACCAATTTATTGACAGCGAAGTGTTGTAAACTACACATCGGGGTACTTATAAACGACACAGCCGCAACAGAAAAAAACGCAGGTGCAGGGTCGCTGATCACCGGATGAGGGGAGCTAACTATTAAGCTAGCATGCTAACACATAGGCTAACTGCTTTTTTATGCAGGAGGGCCGCTTGCAAGCAGGATAGCTTCGGGGGCCGATTCCCTGCTGTGCATTTTACTTGACGGGTCGAGCCGAGTGATCCCAGCACGTTTAGTTGTAAATCGCATCTACTTTCGATTTGCTACCTTCATCAACAGGGCCTTCGTTCTGGCGCCATCTTCATGAAGCTTCTGAAATCCAAATAGTGAGCTGCAAGCAAAAAGACAACATAAGGTGGCTCGGCGTTAGTTGCGGAGCGCCTCGGTTGAAATGTAGACATGCAGGTCAAGATATCCCTTAGATTTCACGTTATGCGTGAGGGCACGCTCCCACTATTCTCACCTGTCAATCCCGGCCAAACTGTCCCTTTCCTGGGCTGTCAGTGTAGGAAAGTCCTCCTCTGTTTCACTCGCTTTTCCCGCCGCCATTTTCTTTTCCTCATCACCACCACCATCAGAAGCTGAGCCGAGACTCCGAACAGCAGCGCAGGCAGCAACAGCGACAGACACACTGCACGATTGCATGGAAAATCCCAACGCACAGGCGATCGGCTTACTCCACCGAATCAAACAGACGGAAGCGAAGAAAAGCAAACGATCAAAAACTTTTCCCAGCCTGAAAAGATGCGATTCGATGTAGTAAATCCTTTCCGGGGGACAAGCAGCGCTCCGCGAGCTGATCTTCAACGTCACATTTTTCTTCCCAAAGCGAGATCATACCGTGGCTCAATTGCGACTACATGAACACATAATCCAATGTGTAAGTATTCCTCAATTAAACGCGTTTCGGCTGAGAAGATAAAGTTGTTTTAATTGTGTCAACGAAGCAAACCCACGCGCCGTTGTGGCCACGCCCTCACCTTGTGTTTTAGCCAATCAACATGCTTGCATCCCACCATATGACTTCTCTGCCATTGCCTCTCGTCTTCAATAATACACTGTACATCATCTTTTTTGCAAACCAGTCTGCAAACTGAAACCTGATCAGAACTGATTTTACAACACTATTTTTTTGCAAAGTAAAGATAGCTGGATAGGTACTTGTAAATATTGGATTCCATCCACGACTTTCATGCAATGTAACTTATGTTTGAATGTTCAAATACGTCGCCACAAGCCCGGAATGTTCTCCCGACAAGAAGCAAAGGTTGTAATATTTTAATAATAAAGGTTGCTGAGCGACGTGGCACGGACACTGACATATATACGTCCATGGACACGGCATCATCATCGCGTGGGCGCGGCTTATTTTGTCAACATCCTGTTAAATTCTCCAGCCCCTTCAAAATGGCGACCGTGGAGCAGAGGGAAGGTGCGGACTTTTTATTGTATGAATTACCGACGGGTTTGCTTCAAATAATTTGATACATTGGGAGCATGTCCTCTATTTGTATGACGCGATTTAGTGCACAATTGTTATTGAAGTATTTGCGGGAGAATTTGCCGATAGATTGCTCAAAAATACTGCCCCACGTCCTCTCATCAATATGACGTAACGATGACAGCTATTTTGGAGATTCTATATAGAAAGGTGTCTTAACAGCTGAGTGCTTCAGTTCAACTAGCCATTCCTTATAATGTCATGCTAATAAAGAATCCAGGTCCACATGCACTTGCATTTTTTCCCTCTTTGAATTGGATCGTTTTGCAACTCATCTCAACAGGGCAAGAAGAGCCAGAGAGTGATGAAGAGGTGTACGAGGTGGTGGATCTGACCGAATATGCTCGGCGGCATCAGTGGTGGAGCAGGGTGTTTGGGAACAACTCTGGGCCGCTAGCTGAGAAGTACTCGGTGGCAACCCAGCTCATGATGGGAGGGATCACAGGATGGTAAACACCATATATTTGGTTCAGTGGACTTCCATAGAATGTTTAATGTTGCCATTCATCCTTTTTCTGTCCCCTATCCAATGCATGCAGGTGTGCCGGTTATGTCTTCCAGAGAGTGGGGAAAGTGGCAGCCACTGCTGTAGGTGGAGGGTTCCTCCTTTTACAGGCAAGACATGCACCTTTTTAAATCCTCCTGCATGTGCGAGATTTGAATGTCAAGGGAAAGGGAATCTTTTGTGTTAGAAATGTAATATAAAACATTAGCAGTGAGGATTAGAATTGTGTGTACATCTAGAAAAGGTGGAAAGCTGTCTGTCTCTACTGATAAATCCTAAATTTGTATGCCCTTTTTACACAGATTGCCAATCACAGTGGCTACGTGCAGGTGGACTGGAAGAAAGTGGAGAAAGATGTAAACAAAGCCAAGAAACACCTGAAGAAGAAAGCAAACAAAGCAGCCCCAGAACTCAACACGTTCATTGAGGAGGTAAAGGTATCTGCAAAAAAAAAAAAAAGCTTTCTTTCATGCTTGTCTATCTTCTAGCTATTTGCATGTTTTCTTAAAAATATTCAAACGAAATGTTTTTGGGGGCGTGTGGATAACACGTTTTCCATGAAGATCTGCGGAAGAATTTTTGGGGTTTAAAAATAAAGGGATGGGGCAAAATGAAGATCCAAACCTGCTAACAATTTGGAAATTGCACCCCCACCTTAAAAAAAAAAAGTAAAACAGAGAAATACGATTCTGTTTTACACTTAAAGTGATGCTCTTTTTTTGTTTTCCATTAGTGTTTTTTATCCACTCTGCTGATTCAATCATGATTTCCTCCCCTGTCATACAGGCCAGCGATTTTATAAAGAGAAACATCGTCTTGTCCAGTGGCTTTGTTGGAGGATTTTTTCTGGGTTTGGCCTCCTGAACGAAACTTCTGCACTATGCTTTTGGTCACTGTGTAGGTCATTTTTGTCACATTTTGTTTACATCACCTTGTAAATTGTGAATTCATGATGGACATAATTTTGATCATTGGATTGTGATTTGTGGTGGTGAGTTGTATATTTACATTTAGGGTAAGAAATAACTCAAGTGAACACCAGTCCTTACTTGTGTGAGTGTGTGAAATGCTGGATTACACTTCTCATTTTGGGCGGCTGAGGTTGTGGGTGACATGTTTAATTAGGACAATGTTAAAAGCAATGTTATGCAGAAGTGTACTTATGATTTTATAGACAAATCATACTGTTTATAGCCAGTGAGGAGAGTTAGGGGCATTTCTTCCTCCTGGCGGGTATAACATAAGATAGGTGAAAAGCACTGGTCTAGCCTCATGCATGAAAAAACTGACCAAATATTTTTGTTGTGTTACATTGTAAAAATTATACATTGTTTATTGCCTACTTGTGTGCAGCACTGGACTGGGATGAAAATAACATTTTGGCTCAGAGCGGTCCCTCATATTAATTGAAGTACGACCAATCTGTTATTTATGTATGTCTTATCTGAAGGAATGTTATCCTGGCCTTATTGTTTCATTTTAAATTGAAAATAAGGAAGGCTGTGTAATTTACAAAATAATGAATTTGGTAAATACATATTTAGAATGCCCTGGAAAATAAAAAAGGTGCAACAGCTTGAAGAATTGAATTGTGGGACTATCCCACAAATGCTTGCAGGTTTTATTTACTTAAATATCTTCTCAAGGTTATGTTTATATTCCCATTTTATTTTTTTACAATAAAGGCTCATAGTCATATGTGACACCAACAATAACAAAAAAGAAAGGGCCGGAGTTGGCAGGCTTATGTAGATATTGCAACCAAATAATAGCAGCATTAGCAATCCATCCATCGTTTACCGCTTATCCGGGTTTGGGTCACAGGGGCAGAAGCTTCAACAGGGAAACTCAGACTTTCCTCTCCCAGACACTTTGTAGAACTCTTCCAGAGCGATTCCAAGACATGCCCAGGCCAGCCGGGAGACTCTCCTGTCTGAGCTGGGCCGTCCCCTGGGCCTCCTGCTGGTGGGACATGCCCAGAACATGTCATCTGGGAGGCATTCTAATCACATGCCCGACCTGTCTCATCAACATGGATCAATCGGTAAATCGAGAGCTTTGCCTTTTGGCTCAGGTCCTGCTTGATCACGACAGACCGGTACAGAGTCCACATCACAGCAGACGCTGCACCGATCTGCCTTTCAATCTCCCACTCTATCCTGGCCTCACCAGTGAACAGGACTCTAAGATACTTGAACCCCTCTGCTAGGGGCGGGGTCTTATCCCTGACCCGAAGAGGGCTCGCTGTGGGAATTTGTCTCAGATTGCGGCTTGACAAAGCCAATCATCTGCAAAAAGCAGAGATGTAATACTGAGACCACCAAATCGGACCCCCTCAATGCCTCGGCTGGGCCCAGAAATTCTGTCCGAGGTTATGAACAGAAACTAACAAATCAACATCGTAGCATCAACTATCAATATGACCAAAAATGATAAGTAGGCGGAAAGCAAGTGACTCTTGCAAAGGCTGTTGGTATTAGTGTTATTGAGTAATATTAATCATTCACCATTGCTGAAGACATTAAATGGAAGTTACTGAATGTTACCTCAATCACCTAAAGCTCACTGTAAGACCCAATTGTTATTGTTCTTTAATTTCTTTGTGCTCGTTCCTGGTTTTTGATGATCATGTTCCAACGTGCGCATTCGATATACACTCTTCACACGCGTGCTGGCCAGAAGTGAAAGCCACACTGCTACAACGCAATCACATTTACTTCGTGCAAATATTACAAGTACTACTTATTTTATATGGATTTTTTTTCGTCTTTATCACATTGCAGCTTAATGGACAGATGAGCATCTGCAGTTCTCACAGAGAGTAATACAGTATGGTGATTTTTTTTTCATGCATTTACTGTAGAATTTAAACTTGCCATTCACACATCACAAACTGAAATAGGACATCTAGCTGTATTTTTACCTGCTCAATTCTATGCATGTTACATGTTCAATGTTTTTGTATTGTCCTGAAGCACATGTGAAATTGTCAACTGCCTCATTGTTTTCTGTGTGAAATTGTGAGCTGCCTCATTGTTTGACATCTAAACAGTAACTGTTTGCTGGGTTCCTTATTTTAAATGTATTTTTTTAAGATGAACAAATGAAAGGATTGATTTTCATGTCTGTATTAAAGAAATGAATGACTCTTTGTGTCTTGTGCAAAAGCCAGGTGAGGGTAACAACCAAAACCAGATGTCGCAATACGATTTATTGTATTCAGTGTTGATGAACAATCTTTTAAAAGAAAACATTTAGCCTTTAATACAGATATACTGGGCATAAAAAAAATAACTGCTACTCATGAATATACAACTGTGTGCAAAGTTACAAAAACGACCACATAATTCGCAGGATAAAAAAACATTTGTGCATGGGCATTGTTCATACTCTTGTGAACAAGCAAGTTACAATTTCTTGGTGTATAAAGGATGAACAGACATGGTGTCATTGTGTGTCAACATCGATGTACCCACAGCTTTATCCATTCCTCATCAAAATGGATAGGCTTTCTTGGCCTCCTTTCAAACGACTGCGTTGAAAATGTTCAAATGTTCCACTTTGGGAGGACAGCAAATGAAAAGATTGCTAATATACAATCATGTCATTTACAGGTAAAATGTAAAATATGCAATCCCAAGACTGAGAAGACCCCGTCAAGTGAATTCAGTGGACTTGAATAACATCGTCAACGATCTGGTGTAGTCTTTAAAAGGGCATTTTGAGCAGGGCACACTCGGTCAGCAGCGTCAGAGTGGTGATCATGGATTTGCTGTTGGAAAACTGAAACAAAAGCACATATATATATATATATATTAACTCTGTTTTTATCAGACACACCTGAGAGAAAGTCCTGTTTCCGATTTAGGTACCTTAATCCTGCCGTTACTTTCGGCTGTGCCCAGCGCTGTTGACACATGGCTCAGGTTCCCAGCTGACAGATCCACCAAGTAAAATCGATAAAAGTGGCCCATGAGGCCCTTTATAAAGTTTATGGAATCTTCTCTGTCAATAACATTGTCGGCCTGATCCACTTTTACACCGCGCCATAGCTCCCAAGCGTCATCGGGGTGTACAGCATAGGTGACCTGAAGTGGCGGCTTAAACGGAAGAGTCCAAATCATTTTGAGTTGCTTAATATTGGAGTCCATGTGGCAGTTGGTCCATAATGCCACCAACCATTCCAAGGTGGTTTGGTTGATCTCTAACAAGCCAAAGCAGCAGTCAAAGTTCTTCTGGAACCAGGATTTGACCAAGGCGGTGAGTGTCTCCGTCCCACTGCTGCCAAATAGTGGTAGCGACATGAACTCTTTTGGAAGAGATTTAATGGAGTCAGAGTTTCCATTGACGCAAGCAAGCCAGCCTCTCCATACTGTCTTCTGATGGTCATCCTGCCCAGCAAATAGGGAGTTATCATAGATCTAGAGTGGGAGACAATGGAAGCGTAAGCAAAAGGATCTTGCAGACAGACTGACCGACATCTGGCTGAGCATTATCTCTACAATCCTGTGCAAACCTGTATTAAGATGGTCTCAGCATCATCATCCGTTACAGCCAGACCATGAACCACAGAGAAGGTGATCCTGAGGCTTTGTGTACTTCCCTCCTCCACTGCCAGACCTTTCTGCCTCTCCGCAGCCATAAATGCAGACAGTTGCCTGGCGTAACTCTTCAGCTGGGTATAGCGGAATCGGTAGAGAGGTGTGACATAAGACAGCTGCCATTTTGTGCCCATCAGGGAGGCCAACTGTTTGGGGTCCACCTTATCCTGATAAAAGAAAAGCGTAGTGGTCATTACCCATTAATGATGACCTGTCATCAAGCAAGAAGCAATTTGGGATTACTCACAAGGATATTGTCAGGATTTGGCGTTCTCTTGGTGTTGAGCCGCAGTGACGTCAGTGCTCTCGTGCTGGAGTTATGTACTGTCATGCTCTGGTAGGAAAGTCGGTAGCTCCTAGTTTTACGCCTTTTTTCGTTGGGGGTTCTTGCCACACTAGAAAACACAATGTATTGGAAGAATATGAATGCAAATCATCATGCAGTGAAACTACTAATGCTTAGCATCTTGCAACTTAAAATGGTTCACCAGAAATTATGTCAGTTCGTAACGTTAAATTTGATGTTACAGTATTTTTTGTTTTGTTTTAATTACAAATTCTTTGGAAGGCTTTGTCGGGTTGAAAACTCAATTACTGGTATGGAAAATGGGTAAGGAAAAGTTGTTGAGATATCTAAAATCACTGACTCGTGAAGGTTGTGAACAGTCCGTAATAACCATAAATACATTTTTAATATTATTATTTGGGATTATTCTTGCAGAAGACCGCAGGTTGTAAGGTGTGGCGGAGCGAGCTGAGGAGGTAACTAGGAATGGACTGGACATCTCGAAAAAAAGGTCCCAAAAGAAGAACACAAAGTTCTCTTCGAATTACAGTTGTAATTACAATCCAAATCTGCAAGCTTAATAAAGGGGCAAACAATCGTAAATTGTGTGTTTTGCAGTAAAAAAACGGGAACTGATCGGAAAGATAATATTATGACAGGAAAGGAAAAACGATTCGTTCTAAACAATGCACCATTGCTCACCAAAAAGGACCAAATAATCCATAATTTGATATGATTTGTACACGAGCAAAACGGCGCTAAATATGTTTTTTCTCCAGACGAATGCAATCACAATGTTTGTAAACAAAAGCGTATTACCTTTTTTGTACTGAGGGTACCATATTTGCTACTCGGATCGAAAAAGAAGTGCGCTGTAAACAAATTTGAACACCGCGCCCGCTTCTTCTTCCTTTATGCAGTTGAATTTAACAACATATAGGGCTCGTTACCGCCACCTTTCGACATGGAGTATGCCATGCAGCCACAGCCGTCAGACGCCGCTCAGGTTCTCTTTAATGCTCCCCATTTTCTGTATTTCATAATCCTGTGCCGTGACAGGGCCGAACGCGCTGCAAACGCATTATATCTAATCAGTATGTTGTATTTGTATTTATTTGCATTTTAATTAAAATGATAAAAAAAAAAGAAGATTAAAAATACCCCCCACAATTTAAATACATTATTTTGTCTTTCGGTTAGGAAAAAAGGCAACAATATATGATCGAAATGTTGTCATGGTAAGAAATGTATGTTGAAAGTGTTGGAAACGGAAAAGGTACCAAGTGGGAATGGCCGATAAACTACCAAAGTCACGCCCCCGCCATCGTTACCTCGGAAACAGCCCAGTTCTTGACATTAGAGTCCCAGTAATAATATAGTCCCATATAATATAAACTGTCCATAAATTCACTTCTATAGTTGAAATCAGATCTCAGGCAACATGCATATTGTACAGTACTGCATTGATGACCACATCAACAGCCAATCAGAGTGCCAATTGATAAATCTATATACCAACGGTGGACGCGAGGAGAGGGGCTGATGCAAAGCCACGGCGAGAGACACGACAACCCTTTTCTGGGGAACCTCCCTTTGAACCCATGGGATTTAGGGAATCACTGTCAAAATAACATAACAATCCGCCATATGCATTCATCCCTGACAGACATGCCAAACATTGTATGTTGATACACTGAAGCGAGCAATGTGGTAAAAGGTGACGTAAGACATGGAGCTGCAGGAATGCTGGCACATGCGCAAAAAAATGACGCTGGATGGCTGGAACCGTTGCCTGGAAATCAGACGCCCGTCGAACGCCATCTTGGCTCTAACGTCACTAAAGCATTGAGTGCGGGTCGTTTCTGGGGGCGCCATTTTGGCTCATCGGGTTCTTGGGCGACACATTTGACGAAGTCGGAGCGACTGCCAGCATCCGACTAACGGTGGACGCAACATTTGAGGTGTTGGATGCAATTTCACAAGAAGCATATGCGGCGGCGTTGTGATCGACTCCATAGTGGAGATTTTCTGCTTCGATTCGGCGAGCGGGATTTCCCATATGATACGTTTGGATAGGGCAAACCGTCTGAGATACTGGGCGTGCACAGTGCAATCAAGCCAGGAGTCAACCGGCTATTCCATCGTCAGCTAGCCCATAAAACCCAGCATTTCGGACAGCGATTAGCTATTGCTGAAGCTCAACACCCTCATCTGAAGTGGACATCTTGAAGGATTTGCAGATGGTGTCAAACACTTTGCACTATAATTTGATGGAATGATGCGGATCGGAGTCATGTAATTGTTTCCCTGCAAAGGAGGAAAATCTCCAACCCTTGCGGTCTGGTCTGTGGTTCCTGTTGAGCTAGCCCGCTAGCTGGCTAGCAGAACCCCCAGAAGGTGGGGCGGGCGAACTTGGACTCTGTAGTGACCGATGCTTTTATCTTCATCGTATTTGGGACGCACATTTCCCGCTGTCACCGACCTGCCATAATCACGCCCCCTCGTTAATTAAGTGTGCAGATCAGATCCTAAACTATTGGGAAGGGGGCTATTTGTAGAGCTCCCCCGTTTGACTTTGGACCATGGCGGACGACGACGTGCTATTCGAAGATGTCTACGAGTTGTGCGAGGTGATTGGCAAGTGAGTATCAACAGAACATGTTCATCATCTTTTTCTCCTCAGTTGTAGTCCTTCTTCCACAAAGTTGCAGTTGATGTCTGGTGTTGGCACAAAGTCTTGCTTGATTCTGGACGTTTTTCTCATTACGATCGTGGCATCACTGCATTCCTATGCTAATATGAACTGACTCAAAATGTGGGCGTGCGGGAGGAATCACGTGACTGCAAAATTGGAGCTCAATGACACAAGACTATAATGCTTAATTTGCAATTCTCTTGCTTGCTCAGTCAGCAAAGGTCCGTTTTCAAAAGAAACATCCCAAAACAACTCCAAAGGGTTCCTTCTAAACTCAAGCGACGAATGATATGTCAAAACATCACAAATCAATAGTCAATTATTACTATTGGTCCTGTATGTTGGAAGATGGCTGAGACCTTGATTGAGACGTGCCATTCAGTGTAGTAGATCTTAAGATCATGACATTGTATGAAGGATCATTGCATTAGCCCCTGCAGCTTACCTGAGGTCTTCCTGTTGTCACAAATTCAAGCAAGGGGCTGAAACAGGACCTTGATGTCCCACCAGCTAGCTTATTAAGTTAATTTAGGAAAGAAAATAGTGGGCAGTGATAGCTTGTGATAACTTGACTGTAGAAGCTGGGAGTTGCGTAATCAACTGTTAGAAATGTGGATTTTTTGGGGGGGAAGTTAATGGATCAGGGAGTTGAATTTTTGTGTCTTGGGATGTGTTACCGGAAGAGGGAAGAGATCATTTTTCCTGAACCAAATGCATGAGTGGAAGGCAGTCTGGAACAAGATAAATCAGCAGATTGGTGGTTTTTCTATCCCACACATTAATGGGGACAATAAAAATATGTTATCTATTGTTTTGGTTCATAAAATTTGTTCCAGTTTCTATTGTCTTTTCATACATGCCCTGCATGCAAAACGGCATCACTTCATTGGATAGACTTTACTTGCACAAGTGTGTGTGTGTGTATATATTTATATATGTATGTATATGTATGTATGTATTTATTTATGCAGATGTATGTATATATGTATGCGTATGTATGTACGTATGTGTATGTATGTATGTATGTATATGTACGTATGTTGTTTGAATGTGAGAGGAAACCATAGCACCCGGAGGAAACCCACACAGGCACGGAGAGAACCTACTGACTCCACACAGCAAGGCTTTAAATTTAGTTTATTTACATAGATTCAACAGAAATTTGAATATAACAAGCCAAATACTTGCACAGGTAAAGCTGAAATGCCATTATGGATTTATTAATAACCCTACCTAGGGAAATTAAAATAATAGTGAGAAAGAAATCATTAACTGTTTGAAAAAAAGCATAAACCACCCAAAAAAATCTGTTTAACCATGAAAAAGAATACATCATTATGAATGTCCAACACTAAATTCTGCATTTTTGTACTGAACTTCTCAATTGTGCATTAAGTGGCATTTCAGTGAGACGCTTGGCCTTGTGCTTCACTAAGCGTCTTTGTCAGTCTTCATGGCAGGGAGCCAACTGCTGTGCTCAAGTTCTTTTTTTTTTTTTGCATATAGTATGTTCCTTTTGTAAGGACATTCAAAGTCTCATCAGGACTCACGACTAAATTGTAGCACTGATGGTTTTTGGTTACACCAGTGTTAAAGCACACTTGACAGCATTGAAAATTCTGTCAGGAACATTACAGTATGTCCACGCATGGGAGTGTTTTATATACAATATATTTATTATTAATGCTTCCATAAAGATCACACTCAATTATTTACTTCGCAATAACGTATCAAAATTGCGCATGCACACACTTTTTTTAAATACAGGCAAAATCCCAAGCATTTTAGTTCTAATGACCATTTTTATGTAAAGACATTAAAAACCCAAATACAATCAAATGATTAAAAATATTACTTTAGCTAAACCTTGTGTTCCAACAAGTGTTACTTACTAGTATTACTATATGACGCAGTGCAGTGTCAAAGTGTTTGTTATTCATCCCACTTTCGCTACCACTTATCTTCACGAGTCGCCGCGACTGTCGATCGTGCAATAAGGTTGTCATTAGTTGTAGTCTGCGCATTCTAAATAAAAATGTATTGTACTGTACTAATCTGCCGCTGAAACGTCACATTGTGCCACGGTTAGGTGCGAGTCCAGTTCCACCAAAGCAGGAGAAATCTGAGCCAGCTTTGATTAATAAAATGCAACAGTTGCTCTTATGCTTGTTCCAAATCACCCATTTTGTGACATTTCACGTAGGTCTTGGGATGTTGATAATGTGATGAAAAGTCGCTTATGTTTTTTTTTTTTTTTTTTTTTTTTTAATAGACGAGGAGACTTTGGCTTGTTGTCCATATACAACAGGGGTGTCAAACAATTTTTTTTTTGCGGGCCGTATTGTAGTCATAGCTTCTTTCGGAGGGCCATTATGACTATCACCCCAAGTAAATGTATGAGCACCTCATATTATATACAGTAAAAGCTACAAAACAAACTGACAAGTAACTCGTTTTCAAATCAGACGAGTAAAAACGGGTCAAATATTTTAAAATAAACTATTAAAAGTGAAGACAATTTGCAATTCGAATAATGACACATGAATTTGATGCACAATTTGTCTTCGCGGGCCACATAAAATGATGTGGCGGGCCGCATCTGGCCCCCGGGCTTTGAGTTTGACACCTGTGACATACAACATATATTTTAATTTTCAGTTTTTTTCAAAGTTGCGCACCATAGGGCCCTGCTCGTGTACTCCCCGAAGTACCTCCATTTGAGAACCACTAGTGTAAGTAACGAGAGGTTGTTCTGTGCTTGTAATGTTCGAGGTATCTGACACAATGCCATTCTCTAGAGTGCAACATAATCCACACCAATGACTTGTGCGTTGCTGTTTAGTGTCCTACTGTGGACCAAAATCATTAAGATTGGTTGTTAGAAGGAAGGCCTCCTTCATCTAGTATATCTGCTCAGGTGGGACACAGAACCACAATTCTATCATCCCTCCCTTGCTTGTATGAAGGTGCATTGATTGTTTATGCTTGCAACATAGAGACACAGTATGCAACTGAGCAAAAAGATCGAGAATCTCCCGCTAACTTAATGGTGTATAATATTTAAAAACCCAGATTTGTTTCTGTTTGAAGAGATCTATTGCAATCATCCACAGTTGACTTCGCCACATGCAGTTGTATTTAGGATTTAGTTGACCCCACTGTTTGGACCACACAAACACAGGGATTTTTACCAGTTAGTAGGTTAACCACAGGGAGAGAATGAAACCCAATAATTTTCTTTGCTCTAATGGTGAGTCTGCAGCTGCGCGTGTTGTGTCTGTTTAGGTTAGAAAAGGAAATTGAGGGGCTGAAAGCAAAGTGCCCTGGTGTCCGCCACATCCTTTTCGAACAAAACTGCCCGTCACCCAGTCTTTTGATTGAAACTATGAAGGAGACCTTTGTAATGATTTGTTAAATTCTGGCAAGTCTTTTGATGGCTGCTGTTATCCGGATGTGAGTAGCGTGTGGGTGTTTTTTGTATGATGCCACAGCTGCGGTGATGTCAGCATGACATATGCCCTTTGCATTTCCTCAGACTCGCTTTCTCTTTTAGTGGGCATGACTTAATAGATTTCATTTGATAGATTTAAGTCATATTTTTATTCTATGCATTGAAGTAGTACCACTTCCCCCTCTTCCATAGAGGGCTTTGAAAATGCTTTTCAATGCAGTCCCCATAATTTACCCACATGGTTAGAAATAGGACGTACGTAAGCATTAAAGCAGGCATTGCCACCCAACCCTATTTGTTTATTAATTGCAGAATTTTTTTTTATTGTCACACACTTATTAGCATTTTATTTATATATTTTATTTTGCCCTTCGTTCCTTTTGCACATCATATTCCCACACAACTAACGGGATGTCAGGAAGCACAGCAACATCTGCCACCTCCATGTCCTCCTAATAATGTTTTTAATTAAGTTTAACAGTGGTTTAGCTTACAACTGCTCTGCAATTACCCTTGGCGACAGTGGTAACACTTCCATATGCCAAACCTCCTACATGGCCGTTATGAACACGTGTGCTGACTACACATGCGTAGGTGTCTCATTTGTGTCTCGTGTTTATTGTAGGGGACCTTTCAGCGTGGTGCGCCGCTGCATCAACAGGGACACTGGCCAGCAGTTTGCTGTAAAGATCGTCGATGTGGCGAGCTTCACCTCCAGCCCTGGCCTCAGCACTGAAGGTGAGAAAGGGTGCAGTCCTTGTCGCCAAGCTTATATTTCAACTTTGAGCCTTCTGCACATGGAACAACAGATGGCAAAGGTACAACCAATCTGGACACAAGGGCACTGAATAACTTGCCAGAAATTACACTTTGATGCCCAAATCTGGTGTGTGTCTCAGGTTGGACGTAATTTGCGTGTTTGCATTTATGCCAAGCTCACATGCATGTTGGCGCTCGCAATGTGCCATCTGCAGTAGCCCAGTCAGGGATTAGCTCCGCAGCCAGTAACAACAGCAAGAGAAAGATATGAGGAGAAATGCTTGCAGTATCTTGGGACTTGGCACTTTGCAAGTATAAAATATAAACATAAATCCTATAAAGTGGCATGTTATTGTCATGATCCAAAAGCCTACCACAAACCGAAACTGGTTTTCACGGGTGAGCGCCGGTCAGCCAATGCTTTTGGTACAACTCAAAATTTTAACTGAATCACAATGTTGCAGATCTAACAGTCAATGGGAAATGCGCACAAGGTTTCACAAAAATGACAACTGTTTGGGAGTTTTTACGCATAAGCAAGATGATTAAATGATTTGAGGAAAAGACTGAAATGTGAATTTTCTGACAGTGCAATTTCAATTCACTCTTTTCCGCAAATCAAGGTTCAGCGCAATCAAATTGTAAAGTACCATTTACAAACATGCCATACCGTCAAAACCCTTCAAGCTGTCACTCTAATAATGCGCAGACACAAAAGAGGCATTGTGAGGAAGGCAGTAAGTTTTTCAAGGTTTTTAAATGGTTCAATAAAGGCTCATTGCCTGCCATTATTTAATTTATTAAAGTGCAATTTATGGGTAATAGGGTATGAAAAAGTACGTTATTTATTATTATTAGATTATTTATAATTTTTTCCCCACCACATTTTTAGAGGCATAACTGCTTTTAACAGTGACTGAAGGCTTATCGATATGGCCGAATGTTCATTTTATGGTATTAAATGAATCCCTTCATAGTACTGGTGAGTGTAAAAGTATAAAAATCATAATGGAATTATTTCTGAGTGGATGTTTTTAAAAATGAAAGATAATTAAATATTAATTATTTCCTGCTAAAACGGTCAGAATCATTTATTTTTCTCTCTGCCTTTTTCATTCTAGTTTCCGTATTGATGTAAACATGTCTGTTTTTTTGTTTTATGTAATGAAATGAATTCATTATATAATATTAATGATAATATTTTTTCCCCCCAATTATTATCTTGGCCTCTTATTCCCCCAGAAAAATGACACTGGTACAACTTTACCTTGCTGAACATATTCTTTACTGCCCTCTGGTGGTGTACAAAATAGCAGCCATTTTTCCTGCATGGTAAATCAAAATGAACACTGATGAATAGTATGTTTTTTGTACCTGTTGTATAATGTTGCCTCACTGATACATTTTATCCAGAACATATTCAGTTCTGGATAAACGTTTTCATTAATTCACTTTTTTTTAATTAATTCACTTTCACGCTTTGCTAATGTTCACAATGTCTTGAGTTTCTTGATTGAGTGATTGTAACCACGACTCAAAGCTCATCCTGTCTCGTGTCAGATCTGAAGCGAGAGGCCAGCATCTGCCACATGCTGAAACATGCTCACATCGTGGAGCTACTGGAGACTTACAGCTCGGACGGCATGCTCTACATGGTGTTCGAATTGTGAGTGCATGCATCACTCTTGCATTTCATGTAAATTAATCTATATTTAGCTGCTCAAGTGTCTGGAAGATGAATTTAAGCCTTTGGCAAGCAAATGCTGCACTTGCTCACCCGCATCCTTCCTGTGTGAAGAGCCAATATTGGTACACGGTTTTTGTTCTTACTGTACATTGGACTTTATCCTCACCACTAGAATTTATGATATATTAGTGTAGTTAGTTCTATAATACTAATTTATAACAACAACAACACTAATAATAATGATGATGACAATAATAATATTAATGACAATAATATGGGAAATGATCATTATAAAAGGTAATGAAACTCTGCTGCAGTCTAATTTACAATGTGATACACGATTTATTCACTTCTAGGAATTATTCTGCTTAAAGCCAAAATCTAACTGCACTATTGTCTCATTCCTAGTATGGATGGAGCTGACCTCTGTTTTGAAATTGTGAAGAGAGCTGATGCTGGGTTTGTGTACAGTGAGGCTGTGGCCAGGTAAGACACCCATCGTCTGAGTATTGTATTAAAGTGTGGCGGATTACTACTTAAATTACTTATCTATTATTGTGCAAAACTGCATGCAACCCAACACAAATTGCAGAGAAGTTGTATTGCCGTCTGTTAAAATTTAAAGCGCAACACATTTTGGGAAATCGGCAGCTCACAATAAAAATAATGGTTTAATTTTACACTTGATCAATAGGCAGGCACTTGAGACATTCCAATATTGTACTGTTTTACACTGTATCCAAGTATTTAAAAAGTAAATTTTCAATAATATTGTTAGCCTGAGTAATTTGCAGGTGTCAATAATCATCATCTATTTATTTCCTTGCAGCCACTATATGAAGCAAATTTTGGAGGCACTTCGCTACTGTCATGACAACAATGTCATACACCGTGACGTCAAGGTGAGTTGACAGCCCCTCTTAATGCAACATTTACATCCACAAATCAATTAGATTACTGACAGTAATGTTGCGGTTTGGATGTAGTGGGTACAGGTGCTGCAGAGATACTGTTATAATCAGTTTGGGGGATATTCTTTAATCCGTTCATTTTTATCCATTTCCTATTATGTATTTTAAACAATTACGTCACAGTCGTTGCGGGACTGCCAAGCAAGGTAATGGGCGCGGCCAAGCGGTTTTGCAAATCCATCATCTTTATTTACAAGTCTGTGAACAGTAATAACACACCATTGTGATACGTTCATCTGAAGTCATGGTTCTGTCAATACCAGTGGTGTGGGAAACTCAGTCCACAGTTCTTGGTAAAGCTAAGGCTGAAGGCCTTCGGGACTCTGTTGTGGAGCTGTAGAATGGGGTTTCATTTTGAAAGAAAAGTCGATTGCCAAGTCTGTTTCCAAGTGCATGGATGACAGTTTTGCGCACCGAGCCAGACAAAACAAAATACATAACAGGATCCAAACAGCTATTAAAGGCAGACAATAACAGCATGACCTCATTGATGTGATCCACCACACGCAAGTATTCACAAGTCACTGTCGCATTTAGCTGCGCGAATATGTAGACGGGCCGAAAGATGTGGTAGGGACCAAAGCAAAGGGTGAACAGGAAAAGGACAAAGAAGGATTTCTTTGCTGTATATCCATATCTTCGTGCATTGGGAAGTTCTGGCTTGTCCCTTGACACTTTCATTAACTGGTAGGTGATCTTGGCATAGCACACCACGAGCATGATGAAGACAAACCAAAACATTGCCACCAGTAAAATGTTAAAGTAAGCTTTTCCACTGGCAAGCCTTCGATGCTTGAATTGGAAGCATTTGTCGTTTTCCTCTTTGTCCTCCGCCATGGCAATCATGGGAACCAATGCTGCCAGAGACAGGCCCCACAGTGCCCCACATGCCACCCAACTACACGGCAAACCACATCCGCAGAGTCGTGCCCCCAAGCCTTTTCGCACTCTGCCCTTCCCTCTGAGCCTCAAGTAGCGATCTAGGCTGATAAACCCCAGTATCATGATGCTTATGTACATGTTCATGTAGAATAGATTCCCCACCAGCTTGCAGGCCACATGTCCCAGTAGCCAGCGGTTCCCAATAATGTGGTAGATGATTCGGAAGGGAAGACATGCCAGAAGGACCAGGTCTGCCACCGCGCAGTTGATAAGAAACACACGCAAAGAGTTATGGCTGGAGTGAACAAAAATGAAGACCCACAAGGCAAAGAGGTTACCCACTAAGCCAAGGAGGAACAACAAGGAATAGACAACAGCCAGTGGCAGACGGAGAGCCGAGTCATCTAATGAACAACTAGTTGGTTTCGGAGTGGCCACAGAGGAGAAAGTAGTGGTTGTTGGAGGAGATGTAGCTGGGAGTGAGAACAGAGAATTGTAAGCAAAAACAGTATTGACCAATATAGTCGTTGATGAGGATATGGAGCTGTTCATTTTGCTTGTTGCTTGGTTGGTGTCCTCGAGGTGGACCAGTTTCTGAGGAAATCAAACAAATCAATAAAATATTTTCAACATGTACTTCCTCAATAGCAACTTGTACTATTTTTATTCATCGATTTTTTTATTTTCTATTTTATTATTTAAATTTTATTGCCTATATTTATCTACTGTTATTAATCAGACATATACAAACAAATTGTTTAAACAAAGTCATAATATAAAGACCGTAGATACACACTTACCATAAGTGATTCACTTGTACTTTTGAGAAAGTCCAAAGAAAGATAAGCGTACTGGGATCCCAACTCCAATCACCTTAAAAAAAAAAAAAGAAGGACTTTATGGAAAGATGAAAAAAATCTTTTCTATGTTTTGCTTTATGGACCTTTCACTTGATTCGCTCACTGTCCCAGTGAATCCTGCACTCGTCGCTGCTTCTCTCGTCTCTGTGGCTGCCTGCCACTCAGTCTGAGTCTTTTCTTCAAGTTCCTACTTGTGACTGTTGCAGCAATGACTGCGAAGTAAAAAAAAAGCCTGTCTGTGCCCCCTCCCCTTTTTTTTATTTTATAATGTTCCGTAGAAATTCACTTTCTCACCCTCATCATGAGGAAATTACAAAAGCAAATACAAGAAATGCTGAGCTTTGGTTCCTAAATATTTAACAGCCTGGCTGTGTTGCGGTTAGTTTAAATACATATTTAATAGTTTGTACTTGCAAATGAAACACCGCCATCCTTTTTGTTGTGTGAAATACATTTGATACATGAATTGGTATTATTGGAGAACACATGACAGTCAGTGTTGACAAACAGTGTCAAGTTCATACATGCACACTGCACAGAGGAGTTGGAAAACTTGGAATTTCAATATGATGGTGCCCATTTCACAATTTGTACCTGACATTTAATCGACCCTTGTTTTGTTTTTGTTGTTGTTGTTTTTTTGTTTTTTTTACTTATATGTGTCTGTATCTAGCCCCACTGTGTGTTGCTGGCCTCCAAGGAGAATTCTGCTCCAGTCAAACTAGGAGGTTTTGGAGTGGCAATACAACTGGGAGAGTCGGGCCTGGTAGCTGGAGGTAAATCTGCACTTTAGAGCATCTTACTCTTTGTGACTATCTTCAAGAATGGTGTCTCTTCAAACTCGTAACTCCGACTGCTCTTTTCAGGTCGTGTCGGTACTCCCCACTTCATGGCTCCGGAAGTTGTCAAGAGAGAGCCGTACGGGAAGCCAGTGGATGTGTGGGGATGCGGCGTGATCCTTTTCATTCTCCTGTCAGGCTGCCTGCCTTTCTATGGCACAAAGGATCGGCTTTTTGAGGCTATCATCAAGGGAAAATACAAGGTAGGATCATTTTTCCCGTGGCCCCTTAGGTATTACTGTACGAAGCGAAAGCTTTTTGTCTTTAAAAGCACTGGACGTTCTCTCACTGTGAGAGCATGGCACACTGAGGTGTTATCTGTTTTTCTTGCATGACTAATGTGTGGCAGATGCAGTCACAGCAGGAAGTCTGTTATTCTTTGTCCCACTGCCTGCAAACAGCCATTGTGGTTCTCGCCGCTGTTTCAAGCTTCATATGTCTTTCCAAACCTTTGTGTTGTCCAGATGAACCCACGTCAATGGGCCCACATCTCAGAGAGTGCCAAAGACCTAGTGAGACGCATGTTAATGCTAGACCCCGCAGAAAGGATCACCGTTTACGAAGCTCTCAACCACCCTTGGCTGAAGGCAAATTTGAATCATTTGCATCGAGTCATAGTTGCCGTGTGTGCACGTGTTAACTTTAGCTCTGTTGCCACAGGAGAGGGACAGGTACGCCTACAAGATCCACCTTCCTGAAACGGTGGAACAGCTGAGGAAATTCAACGCCAGGAGGAAGCTGAAGGTCAGCAATTTGTGGATCAAAGAAAGTGAACAGAGGGGACGTGTCCCATCAACCTCACCGTGGCTCATCATTTATTTTCTTGCGGTTCCTTAGGGTGCAGTGCTGGCTGCTGTGTCAAGCCACAAGTTTAATTCCTACTACGGTGACCCTCCAGAGGAGCTTCATGACTTTTCAGATGACCCAACCTCCTCAGGTAGCTATCACAACAACTCTTTGCTTTCTGTATTTAATTCCTGTAGGGACAGCATCTCTAAACAATATTTTAACATTTCAGAGGGGTTTGTATTGCAATAAATTAGGGCTGCACTCAACTAATAATTATTTTAATAATTGGTAAATATGTTGATTAATGATGAATCTGATAAATTCGGTTTAATTTCCCATCATTAAAAAAACGATATGGTTTCAAATTTAGATTAAGTTGCTGGTTTGGTCCATAACATGTCAGAAAAGAGGTAAAAAAATCCTTCATTGTTTTGTAAAGTAATATCAGATTGCAGATGTTTTATAAGTACGTATATCCAAAAGGCTGCAAATGTGAATATTTTGACAGTTTTGAATTAAACAAAATTAAAAAATGATTAATCAATTGTCAAAAGATTAATTGATTAATTTGTTAGGCAATTGGTTGTCAATAATTATTTATAAAAAAAAAAAATTGTATTGACCCAAAGATCTGTGTAAATTCGTACTTATTAGGTGGTTTCTGTTGTCTTTGAAGTGACCACAAGCTGTCTGGTTAGAAGAACTTCCTGTTTCTGTGAAATCTGATTCCGCATTAGCTGCACATCCCCATCTCAGTCAAGTCTCACTTCCTTTCATACAGCTGCAGACTGCAGATGCATTTTTTTTTTCCTTCCCACTTACTTGAAACCCACACACCAGCAAATTTGAATAAATACAATTTGCAATGCAATGTCTTCAATCTTAAAAGCTCATTGAAATATCAAATAAATAAACTTAGTATTACATATGTAGCCACCTGTGACTCGACACAGGTTTGCCGAGTCATCGAGCCGCGCTTGTTTTCTCGCTCCATTTGTTGCAGTCGTCTGTCCTAGACATGCTCCTGTTCTTGGAGCTTGCTTGGAGCATCTTAGCAGCTTATTTTGGCTTCTGCTGATGTTAGTTTTCCCCTCTGCTGCAGCTGCTCTTTCTGTCGCCGTATGCCCCATGTACTCCTTACATACACTTTCCTGTTATTGTGAAATCAAAACACATGTGAAACTTTCCTCTAATGCCAGTCTCTCTTCTTGTGCTTTGCTGCTCTTAGGACTGCTCGCTGCAGAAAGTACGTACCTCTGCCCCCCACCCACATTTAGAACCTTTTCGACTCCCTGTCCCTTTTTAATTGCATTTGTGTTTCCCTTTTTATGCCCTTGAATGAATCGTGAGCTTTTGCTCCAAAAGCGTTCACTCCCTTGAGATAACCAAAAGCATAGATGTTGAGGGTGAACGTTATACTGTACGGTCTTGGTTGTTGAGCTTTAGAGTGTCGTTAACAAAATGCCAGAATATTCCATCTATTTTTCCCTATGTGTCAATGTGCTGCTCCGATCAACCATTTGTTTGATTTTGAGCGCTGACTTTTTTTCTAATGTCCTATTGATGCCACTGCTACTGTTTCTCTGGTTTTGCTGCATGTGTGGGCAATGCAGCAGGTACCTTGGGTTCATTAGTTTACCTCTCTTTGTTGTTGTGACTTTGCCTGTACTGTGATTGTGCATCCGTCCTTCTTGCTTGATTGTTGTCATGTTTTTGTTTCTGTGGGTACATGTACCATGACTGCTGTGTGTATTTTGTGCGGTGTTTTGGTCAGTGTATGTAAATATGAGTGTTTCTGCTTGATATTTTGGCTGGCTAATTTGTTTGTGTTTGCCTACTCAGGGGCAGTATCACAGGTTTTGGACAGTCTAGAGGAGATTCATGCTTTGACAGACTGTAGCGAGAAAGATATGGATTTTCTCCACAGTGTCTTCCAGGATCAACATCTCCACACCCTGTTAGATGTGAGTTGACCTTCATCAGCTTAGATTTTCGTGTCACACCAGAATTGATATTGTGAGTTCATGACCCACGCTTGTCATTTCATTGTGGTGCTTTCTACTTTTGCAGTTATATGACAAAATCAACACCAGGTCGTCTCCACAAATTCGAAATCCTCCCAGTGATGGAGTGCAGAGAGCCAAAGAGGTCAGCTTCATGCAAGTTTCAGACACAGTACTTTAATGCAGTGGTCCCTAACCTTTTCTCTGCTGCTGAATGGGGAAGTGTGTGTGTATGAAATTAATTAGATAAATTAAATTTCGTTGTACATGTGTGACAATGACAATAAAGATCTATTCGTTGTGTGTGCGTGCGTGCGTGTGATGAATGCAGTCTTACATCAATCAATGTGAACTGATTGTTTTTTTTTTTCTCCAATTTTGAATGCCTTTTTAGCCTTAGCTGTGCAGTTAGCCACCTAGTATGATGATCCCAAGCCATTTAATTAGTTGACGAATCAGTTTTGAAGGTGACTCATTGGAGAGCCCCTCGCCAAACAAATAAGTCTGATTTTGCTTTTCTCTTTCATTTGTGTAGTCTTCCGCGACCCACTCGGTACCGGTCGGCAGCCCAGTGATTAGGGACCACTGCTGTCATGAACAAGTTGAAGTGTTGTTGTGGGTCTTTGTGTCAGCGCTAAAAATATTTGCTTTTTTTCCTCTAGGTACTCGAGACAGTCTCGTGTTATCCAGACAACACAGAGGCCAAGGAGCTCAGAAGGATCCTAACACAGCCGCACTTCATGGTGTGGGCACGCACAGACAAACACTCGCTTGTGATCAGTCATGAATGTCAATTTTTTTTTTTTTTTTTTGGTAAGACCTTTTTTCCAGGTTAGAATGATTAATTATGACACAAAAACTGGATGCAAGTTGATTTGGGATTTCGTGTGCGTGCCAGGGTGCGTGAGCGCATTTACACGCTGTTGTGTCAGAAGAGTGCTGTATGCAATCCGGATGACTACCCTGGCCACACAAAGCTGCTTAACACCTGATCTGGGTTAGTGAGGTTAGACCTGCCAGGGAAAAGCTTGGCGACAGAAGTGATGGCTAGAAGTCATTCAGAGGGGCTTCTGCCTAATGTTGAGCGTATTCTTCTAATGGGTATCATGGAGGCAAGGTTGTGGACTCACCCAGAGATTGATCACAGTCTCACAAGAAATGTGGAGGGCATTTTCCATTGAAGGTAAACTACCTTTTCTGTATTTTTCTTTGCTGCGGTGTCAAATGTAATGCCGAGCAAGTTTGTTGATTAATATCCAGTGTATGTACTGTATATTGGGTGTATTGAGTGTTTGCAGTCGTGTGAATTTGCAGTGTTTAAGTTAAATCCCCCCCCCCCCCCCCCTCCCCACCTATATTCAGAGTTGACAAGTTTGACTAGTCACATTTTTTCCTTCTGCAGCTATCTTCAGCTATTCACTGAAAAACTCATTATAATACCCTAAGATGCCACAAGATGGGGATGACATGCTGGTTAAAATGAAAGTAGTATTTTCTTCATGGAATTATGACTGAGAGACTAAGTTCTATGTATTTCGGGGAAGAAGCAAGTTTAACTTGGGTTGTTACTGGAAATTATGGACATGCTTGTTTTTAAATTTGCTTTTCCCTCCAAATTGAACAATGCTACTCATATAGGTATACAGGTTTTGTCTTTACATTTCCTTTTGAGTAATTGGTTCTGCCTTTGAGCCCATGTCAGGGCATTATACACCCTTAAAAGCTTCATCCAGCATCTTCACAGGGTCTTTTGCTTTTGTTCTCAGGTTGATATGTATATTTTGGACAAGTCCCTAAATTCTCTGTCACAAATTGTGACTTATTTATTTGGACTTTTCCTTGATTTTGAGTTACTTAACATATTTTTCTGTTTGACAATGCAATGTTAATGGATCAACAAACATGACGTTTTCTTGGTTTCCTGAAAATGGTTTTGGAAACAAAAGGTTTTTGACCTAACCCTACATGAGCAATTTTATGGATGCACGCATGCATGCACGCACACACACGGTATTATTGGATGTGCATGTTCAATTGGTGTTAAGTACTGTACACTATTGTGACACACTTGTGGTCGACTTCAATCCAATTAGCCCGCACTGTCTTGCAATCTCATGCACGCTGTTTGTTTTACACATACGCACATCCCAGTAAATAGCTCTCTTTTCTTTCGTTTGTATCCACATTGAACAATCCCAGAGTTTCTTGTAATACGGTCAGTTGCTGTGGGAAAGTCAATGTTTTGCAATTAACAACGGTGTTCCTCTGAATTATTATTCTCCGCTCCATTGTAGGGCTAGCTACTTTAATTCTCCCTCCTTGAATGTGTCAGCGAGCATGTTGGCCTCTTGGTGAGGATTGGCAGCTTGTAGATGTTAGTTAGAACACAAAGGGTCAGTGACTTGATCGGTGGCCTCAGAGGATTAGTGTAAGCCACACTCTGTAAAGGCTTCCACCAAAACACATACTGGGTGTGTATTTTAGCTTTCAATGAATGCTTTTTGTGTTTTTAAGGCTCTACTACAGACCCACGATGTGGTAGCCCATGAGGTCTACAGTGACGAGGCGCTTCGAGTGACCCCACCGCCCACATCCCCTTACCTGAACGGAGACTCACCAGACAGCACCAACGGAGACATGGACTTGGAGAATGTTACCAGAGTCCGCCTGGTGCAGTTTCAGAAGAACACAGATGAGGCCATGGTGCATACAAACACACACACACGAAATGAAATCATCTTATAGTTTCGTCGACCCCGCTCACTCAGTAAAACTTCTCTCAGACCAGCCATTTGTTTTTCACAGGGCATTACGCTGAAAATGAATGAGCTCAACCATTGCATCGTGGCTCGAATCATGCACGGTGGGATGATTCATCGGCAAGGTGAGTTCCCTTTTGATTTCATGCTATTTCATGTAAATGGCCTCAATTTTTGCTCCTCAACTTCAGGGACCCTGCATGTAGGCGACGAAATCCGAGAGATTAATGGCATCAGCGTTGCCAATCAAACTGTGGAACAGCTCCAAAAAATGCTTGTGAGTTGGCAACCGAGTTACATTGTGCTAGTTCAATAGGAGCCTATCACGTCACATGTGACATTTAGAGTTCCATACAAGTTTTAAACTGTTTGTTATCTACAGAGGGAAATGAGGGGAAGCATCACATTCAAGATAGTACCCAGTTACCGGTCCCAGTCCAAATCTTGTGAGGTACAGAACCAAAACCTGGTATGCTTCCAAGTCTTCGTACGTGGTTCGTGATGAACAAAAGTATAGGAAAATGTTTGTGTTGCAGAAGGAGTCGCCAGATTTGTCTCAACATTCGGCTGCTAATGGTCATGCAAGTGTCACTAGCTCCATTCTGGTGAGTTGTGCATGCACTGCAATTTCCTATTATGCTATTAATATTTACAAGGATACGTTGGTTATCCAATAGGATCTGCCAGCAACAATTCAGCCCAAAGCTCGTCAGGTGAGTTGAACAGCAAATCTTTACTTAATTGTCTTTCCCCCTTTGCTCCAAAAAGCAATTGCGAACTGCACCAAATGAGCGTAATCAAAGTCTGCATGTACATACAGCAACCATTACATTAAATTTGTTTAACTTCTTGGACTCGGGAGATTTAAGGTTAGCTTGACTCAGCTAAGCGCACTATTGCAGTGTTGACTCCATTCTGAGTTCTAGTTCACGACACGCCTTGCTGACACTTATTGGCTGCAGGGCATCTGTTGTGCCCCGCTTAGAACTCGATGGGGATTCATATTAACGGTCCATTTAAACCTCAACGTTCCAAAGATTAACTACCTGAATGCTTAAAAGTGACACACACGTACCACCGATGGCATATAGACAGACAATTCGGCTTACAGTTGGGAATCGCTTGCTGCGCACCTCTTGTGTGTGTGCCCCACAACATATTCTACTGCATGATTTGTGTGTAAGTGTGTGATGCTCTCAACTCCATAGATCTCCAGACCCGCTATCCAGGACAAATTGTCCATTAAGGTAAGATGTCTACTAGAGGAAGCACGTAGAAGTAGATCCCGACTCACACAATTCTCGTCACAAATCAATGCCTTCACTCTGATTAGACGTATGTCTGATACTAGCAGTTACCATCACTAGCCAGTAACTCTCTCTTCAGTTCTCTTTGGTTCGGTTCGTGATCAGAGTGTGCTGACATTGTATTTGTAAAATGTTGCTTTAGCAGTCACTCCATTTTTATGTGGGCAGCTGAAACCAATCTATGCCTTTCATATATGATGATACAAAAACCACGTCTTTACTGTTCCACCCCCGCAGATCTATGTTCGCGCTCAGTTTGAGTATGACCCGACAAAAGATGACCTCATACCTTGTAAGGAAGCAGGCGTTGGCTTCAGGGTGGGTGACATCATTCAGATTATCTCCAAGGATGACCACAATTGGTGGCAGGGAAAGCTGGAGAACACCAAGAACGGTACAGCAGGCCTCATCCCTTCCCCAGAGCTGCAGGAGTGGTGAGTGACAAAATGACCGCTTTCCAGATTTGCTTTTATGCTGATGTGCAAGCATGGCCTCACATTTCATGTGGTGTTCACAGGCGCGTGGCATGTATAGCCATGGAGAAGACCAAGCAGGAACAGCAAGCCAGTTGCACGTGGTTTGGCAAAAAGAAGAAACAGTATAAAGACAAGTACTTGGCCAAGCACAATGCAGGTAAATGCACATGCGTTCCGGTCAAAGTGTAATCTAGTATTTTGGCGTAGTCTAGTATTTTGGCGTTGATATAGTAAACACCAGTTTACACATGTTCTAGTAGTTGTATTTGATCATATTTAAAAAGTCCGGGTCTTTATACAGTGCAGTCACTTGACTGAATTGTGTGCTAATTTATATTTGTATTCACAAGATCCTGCTGTTAAGATTCAAAATGCAACCTGAAATGTGTCCTGCCTTGCCTCTTACCTCAAAGACCTTCACCTAAGTCAGCGTTATTCTTGACTAACCTGTAGACCAGGGGTCACCAACCTTTTTGAAGTTGGGAGCTACTTCAAGGGCACCGAATAATGCAAAGGGCGACCACTTTGATAATACCCTTCTGAAATAACAAAGTTGCACAGTGTACCTTTAATTTTATATTTTTATTAATGATATTCTGTGTGAAGACTCTGAATATTAATGTTAGTGGGAAGCCTGGCATTGCATGCTCTTCACCAGTGTACTGTAAACTATTTTTAGAACTGGCCTATGGCCGACTGATGTGGTCGCTGCGGGCGACTGATGTGGTCGCCGCGGGCGACCTGGTGCCCGCGGGCACCGGGTTGGTGACCCCTGCTGTAGACATATCTGCTTTGGATGCAACATTATTTTTCTCCTTTTATTTCAATGTGTGTTTTATTAACCCTTGCGCTCCCACCCTCTGCCCATGTTTCATGCTGTCTCATACCCAATGACTTGGCTGCATGTAAGTAACTCCAGAGTGCTGTTATCCAGTTTCTGTCTTTTCCTCCTCTTTGTTTTTATTCCTCGTCCTCCCAAATATGTTAGACCTTGGAATGCAAATACCTATTTTTAGTCAGCCAAATACTGTCGTAAAATGATTGTCGCCATAGCCTTTTTTTTAATCTTGGGTTGGTATTCTCGGAGCCAGATTAGAAGTAATTCGTTTTTGAACAATAGATTAAGAGCAAGTGTTTGCCCTCTATTTCGACAGTGTTTGATCAACTAGATCTGGTGACTTATGAGGAAGTGGTCAAGTTGCCTTCCTTCAAGAGGAAAACACTCGTTTTGCTCGGTAAGTCTGGTTGGTGAGGTCTGCTTTCACTTATGATGATGAAGCTGTCATTTCAAAAAACACCTTTGCTTCCATTCAGGTGCACATGGAGTTGGAAGGAGGCACATCAAGAACACGCTTATCACGAAACATCCAGATCGCTTTGCTTACCCCATCCCTCGTAAGAAATACATGTACACACGCACACACACACACACACACACACCACTCTCTTGCATACTGTCTAAATGTCTATCCTGACTTTTATAGTTGAAGATGAACCTTTTTCTTATGCCTCCATCAGACACGACTCGGCCTGCAAAGAAGGATGAGGAAAACGGAAAGAACTATTACTTTGTATCACATGACCAGATGATGCAGGACATCAGTAACAATGACTACCTGGAGTATGGCAGTCATGAGGATGCCATGTACGGAACCCGGCTGGAAACTATTCGGCAGATCCACGCTCAGGGCATGATCTCCATTCTGGATGTGGAGCCACAGGTGAAGTACAGCACACAGCCCAAAATGACCATCAGAATTCAATCATGACCTCAAGTCTCTCAACTTAAGGCCATTAGCACAAAACGATAAATGTTGGTAGTACATGAAAATGGTAAAAGGCAAAGCAAACTACACAGACTTGTTCAGTGTTTCTCTGTGTCTCCCTCATTTTAGGCACTAAAGATTCTCAGAACAGCTGAATTTGCTCCCTATGTCGTCTTCATCGCAGCTCCCACTATCACGCCAAGCCTGACAGAGGTACAGTGATTGGCTTTCACGTGGCTTCCCTTCACTTGTTGATGTTTGTGCGTGTTTTTGTATGCATTCAAAACCAGCTCGGTAAAAGGCAGTTTGTTCCAAAATGTCGGACAAAGCATTTTCTTGCACTCTGATCGTATCATTAACCCCTCTCATTTGGAATCAAATGTTGATCGAGATGGTCTTGATCCAATTAGAATATTTCAAATGGGGTGTGTACATGAAGCATTTTTATTCCGATCAGGATTTTAATCCGAATAAATGCGTCCATGTAAACGTAGCCAGTCTGCGGTACATTCCTCCTTCTTTGAGTCGCGACTATTCTCGTACGCACCTTTCCCCTACAGGTGTGCACAGCTCTCTCTTTCATGTACTCAGTGCATTTATCACATTCCCTCTTTGCTTTAAGTGCGTTTGTCTTTTTTTTTTTTTCTTTCTTTGGCATGCCTTTTTTTCCATTTCCAATGGAGGTTCCCAAGTGGTGTCGCAAATTGCCTGTAAGTACTAAGTGCCTATGTTGTGCGCCTTTGACTCTGTGGGTTGTGTAGCGTCAAATCCCAAGAGCCCTTTTGAGTTTCTGTTTAGCCAGCGGCACACCTGTCAAGCACTGCATAGTGATGGATCGCCTTTTCCTCCTCATTACCTCATGACATGAATGTGTTTTTGCCAGGATGACTCCCTGCAGCGGCTCCAGAAAGAGTCGGAGATGCTGCAGCAGACGTACGCTCACTACTTTGACCAGACCATCATCAACAACGAGATAGACGACACCCTGCGCCTGCTGGAGGAGGCTGTGGAGCTGGCGTGTAACACCCCTCAATGGGTCCCGGTGTCCTGGGTGTACTGACATGGTGACAGCAGGAGCTCAGCTCACTGAGGCATCTCCAGCTCCTCCTGAACGGACGTGCGATGCCTGTGCAATCACTTGGAAGGCCGTGCGATCAAAATCCTGTGTTTTGTAGATGAAGCTATAATAGGACAAGAAATAACTGCGCCACCTCATGATGACTCCACTCTGGCTCTCGAAGGTCTTAACGTGTACATACCTATCTGCAATGATATCAGTGCTAAAAGATGTTAGATGAATACACTTCTGTCCTTGCATAGTTGAAGGCTGTGTGGGATGTGGTCTATATTTTGTACATTTCTTTTCGACATATTGGTGACACTGACAAGGCAATAGCACGTATGACATTAAGCAGGTGTGAATGGGCCCTCAAAGGTGCTCTACGTGGAACCGGTGTGTCTAAACCAGTTGAACTTTGAAGCACATCAGAAACTGCCACAGTGTGCACAAGTAAATCGCTGGACTCTAAACCCAACAAAAAGCACAGGAAACTTGGCAGTTTCGTTCTCCCCGCCTCTTATTTATTCCACAATTTTGTCAAAGGAGCACGTTTTGTCAACTCGCCTCTCGTACCGCCGTAGCGTGTCCTCCTCAACCTACGATGGTCTTTGTTTACATCAGAATTTGCACAAAAAGGACAATGAAGATCATATTGTCGGTGTGGTCTGATCTTCCTTGTACGCCGCACCAGATGTGATCCTGCAGGTACGTCTAGCACTCAAGTGGACAACAAAAAGATGAGGCAAAGTTCAAATGACCTGCCTTAAAGAGGCGCGGGGAAGAGGTTTGTAACATCTATGCACACCCCCAGTTTCTCTCGGGCAGACCACCAGGGCCATTTTCCCCTCCTCTTCACTACTGTTACTATTTGTGTTAAAGGAGTCATACCTGTGCTAGAAGAGAGTCGAACTTTACATAGGTTGAACATACAGTATCAAACGGAAAGATGTGTTTTGGAACTGAGCAGTTGTTTATAAAAAAAAAAAAAAAGACAAGTATTCTTGTTTTGAGGGTGAGTAAACAAGTCAACATTTTATGTGTAAATGTTTCAATGGTGAGTATGTCATTTGCGTGAACTACAGAGAGCCAATGTTTAATAATGTTGAAAAGATGCTCAGTGTTTAACATAATGTTAACGCTTGACCAGAAGTAGCACAATGCTTTCCTGTCACATAAGTGACATCGTCATGATTATTTTTGAGAGTACAGTTGCTTTTGTGCCTCTTCGAGTGTTTCATTCTCATTTGAACTCGTGTGTAAATGACTTCTGTAAATGTCCAAAGCAGCTCTTGTGTATGACATGGTTCTTTTTTTTTTTTTTTTGTTATTTCATTTTGTAAAGAAAAAAAAATACAGTATCTTGAATTGAACGTGTGAAAGCAAAGTGACTTGACTTCCTTGTGGTTTGACTGTTTTGGTCTCCATGTTGATGCAGCGAAAGAAATGACATTGACATTTTGAAATGAGTACAGTGACATTTTGGTGTGGGTGATCAAAATTTAATTTCTTATGCCGAAGGGGGGGGGGGGGAAACCCTGCCAGGCTTCTGGGAGTATTGCACAATTTTGTGGGCGACAAATGTTGCCTGTGAAAGACATTTCATTTTACAGTTCTGGGCGTTATCTTTGGCATTTTCAGATAATTAAATGATGTTTCCCAACATGCAATTGCAACACTTGTCCACGCAAGACAACACATTATTTTTGATGAGTTGTTTCTGCAACATTTACTAGAACTGAAGAAACAAAACTATTTTATGACTCACAGAATAACGAAAAAAAAATGTTTAAAACCACTTTGACAAAGAAATTAAATGTAAAAAAACAGCCACAAAATAAGTCATAAACTACGACTCCTATACACACGTGCGCACGCGCATTGGCTTGCCACCGACAACATTTCTCACAGTGGCCAGGAGAGGGCGACAACGTAGCTTATGAAGACGCTATAGTGCAGGGATGGGCAATTTAATTGCTGGAGGACGGTCCCAATTTTTCTTCGTATAATCATATAATATTGTGGAGCCACTTTCTACCACCCACGTCCTAACCAGATGTATGACATAAATGCAATACATGATCAAAATACGTGCCCTTAATTCATATTGGTTATGATAAAAAAAAAGAAATCCAAGCATATATAGAAAATCCACTTTGCTATCCCAACAATAAAGGGTTTAAAGCAAACAACATAACCACATAGCATGATATTCCACGTGTTTCTTAAATAGATTGTCTTTGACATGAGACTATTTGGATTAGTATGTAATAGTTTTTAAGTTATTGCACGTTTCCATACTTGGGGTGGAAAATGACCATAAGCACTTTATATGGAATTTTGAAGGTTCACCCTACAATGTAAGATTGATGTAGGGCCTACATCGATCTTTATCAACTGTGACTGCCGAGTATCCACAAATGTAATCCGAGCACTCACGCTCACTGAAGGACATTTTATTTTCATTAATGATCCAGGGTTCTTTCACACATGCACAACTGACTCAGACCGTGACTTCAAATGCATTTTATTAATAGCATGATCTCTCTTCATGTTCATTACAGATACATGATGGAAAATAATCCAGAAACAGGAGACCATTATCTCTCTATTGTAGTGAAAGTGCCTGCAATTATTTCTGTGCTATATATTCTTTACTCATCATCATCATCATCATCATCATCATCACAGCCATTGTCACCACAAATATTCACCGTAATATAAAAATGGGAGTTCACTTAAAACATACGTATATTGGTGCAATGGGACTTTAAAGCGCCTCCTGAACAACGACTGTGTTGTTGTGATGCCCTTGGGGGAATATTATGGCTCGATTGTCTTCATCGAAAACGTAATCTTTGTATTTTTACAATGTGGAGGCACGCACGCACACACACACACACACACACACACACACACGCACGCATGCCGTTAATTCCAGCTTTAAAAATTTTACTCCTAAAAAGTCAGAACGGGGGCTTTCGGAAACGCTCGAATCGTAGTTTAACAAGTCAAGTCAAGTCAAACACAAGTCAAGAGTGCTTAAGTTTACACCTTACTGGCCTAATAAGTTAGTGAGCGTTTCGTTTCGTCGACAAGCCAGTAACAAGCCTTGGGAGTGAAAGAAACATTTGACGTGGTCATTTCCTTTTAATTTCATATATTTTCATCTGTTTCAGCGCTTCATATTTGCCTTTAGAAAATAAACATACTCCAGGATGAATCCTCTAGAATCTCATGACTTTAACTTCAAGGTGCCTTGAAATAGGCACAGTAAAAAAAATAAAAGTATTTGAGTTTTGTTTTTTTCGACATCTTAGCTCTATGTCCCATGGATTTTTTTTCATTCTTAACAATTAATACTACCTTAACATTTTTCATCATTCTACGCCTTCATTTTGTGGAAACAGTTTGCGTAAGGCCCCTTGAATTCCGGTATGTCTGTTGCCTAGCGCTTAAATCTCAACCCATCAATTGACTTCCACAGATTCATTCCTAATTCTTATAGAAAGTCTTTAGTAACTATATTTTATATCCGCAAAAGGGGAACAAACATTTTGTTCCATCACCACATCCTGTAGGTGTATTATTCATTATGGCGACACCTCCTGTGCTCGAGTCTACTAGTTTCATTTACGCTCACGTTGCCACGGGTAATAAGAAAGAAAAGTTGCAGTCATAACACAAGTGCATTCCCACTTTTCCACACAGAAAACATCTACAGAGAACACACAACATCATCCTGAGTTTGGAGGCCAAAGCCCTAATGTTTGCACTACTGTAATAAGTGACATCTGTCCTGCTGGCGAAATGGAATGGTGCCCAGACAGCAGAGCAGTCATATGATGGCTTAGCCCTGGTCCGACTGGAGGAACCACATGAAGCAAATGCTTTGCGTGATGATGTGGCGTCTCCTTTCCTCCGTCTCTCCATCTCCAGTGGCATTGTTGCCTCAAGATGCTGCCACAGTGTCACAACTGTCCTTTTTAATGATGGAAATGTACATATTGTGCAAACGTCTTGGGTCTTCACTAGCTTTGTTGTTCTAATAGCCTTCTTCGAAACACTTTTCTGATGGGTATTACATGGGGCCAGGAAAAAAATGTCAAATTCTGGTGAGAATCTGGACAGAAGTGCAGATACAACATTCTATTTTCAATGTTTGAATCAGTGTCACGATTGCCTCCAGCAATTATAAATGAATGACTTTTGTTTGGCACTGGCAGAAATATGTCCTCTTTTGAGAGACATCGGCTCCTAAAACAACACATGATGTGGCCCAAGACTTTTGAACAGTAATAAGCTTCTTTTTTTTTTTTTAATATATATATAAAAGACAGTGAATAACCCATCAGAGGGGGCGGACTATACCCACTGCATTACAAAACTCTGCTCTACTCTTAAAGTCCTTCTGTCACACAATTACAAAAATAGACTCTTTTCATAAAATAATACACAGTTAAACTTTTCTGCGATAGAATCATTTGTTAGGGTAAATAAGTCTGTTGTTATCTCAAAGAAAACAGCAATGTAAGGCTATAGCACCGTATTTCTCAGGTACCACTGCCATCCATTATTGGGATTGGTGACTCCTGAGTTTGTGTCCTTTACAGTGGTTGGAGGAGCTGAGACTTTGCTTCCGGAGTTCCATCCCACCACCGTTACCCCCCCCCCCCCCCCATTATCGATGTGTGATGCATTTCACAAGCTTCAGAAAACAAACACAAAAACTCCCAAACGGTGACACAGAATATCATTAAAAAAGAAATGCTACAAAGAAATACAAACACTATGTACATGACCCTGTATTTCAGCATTTTCCCAGCCATATTAACCGGTGTTGGCTTAAGTTACATGATGGTTTTTACAGGCATAGCGCAAAACACTTGCTCCTTTTTTTTTTTTTTTAAGTGTTGTTCAATGTGACAAAACAATCCGTGCATCATTTGTTCTTTCCCTTTCCAGTTGGTAACTGGGACTCAAAAGCAAAAAGAGTGCCTGATTATTTTCATATTGCTGGCGTTGGGCCAAAACCTTGTCTACCTCCAATAGTCGTTTTTCAGCAAACGGCAAAAATGGCTTAACATTGCATTATCAAAGAGGGCAAATAGATGAAAATAGAGCCATAAGGCCTAATACGTACATTACCGCAATTTATTGTGAATCATAATTTTTTTTTTTTAATTGTGTGTTCAATGCTGCATCCATTGCAGTCTGGTCATCCTGGAAGGGGAATCCTCCCATCTACGGTCCCTTCTCAAGGTTTTGTCATTTTTCCCCAGTTTTGTGAGTTTTCCCTTGCCCTCCTTGGAGTTAAGATCAGGGGATGTCGAGAATAATTGTCAATTGTGGCCATGTGAAGCCCTTTGAGACATGTTTGTGATTAAGAGCTGTATAAATAAAATTGACTTTACTTAATGTTAGGAAAAAAAACTGAACAAAAAAATCAGTGACACAGTTTTTTTTTCTATTTTGATTTTGAAAATGGAAAGAACAAATGGCACACAAATCGTAAAAACCGATCCAACCCTGTCTCCTGGATTAGTATGTCCCGTGTGTCACCAGATGACGCTTGATATACTAGTCTCTCGGGGCAGAAGCGGCAGCAAGGCGTTGTTTCCGTGTCCTTCCTCTAAACTCTGTTGCCGCGGCGACTTGGACTGCGGTCGCTGTCCATTCAGGAGTGTCATGGGGATGTTGCAGTACGTATGCTGGTTTCGTCCAGACGACAGGTGTGGAAGAGTGCCCCCTGGTGGCAGCTCATAGTCATAACCGCGGTAATAATGTTTCTGTCTCATCTGGGTGTGGTACGAGTTGTGAAAGTTGGAGCGAAAGTCCGGGTGAGCCGTTGCCATGGCGGTGGAGGTGGCAGCCGCCATGGACATCGCCGATACCGCCTGGAGCTCGCCAAAGGGACCTTGCTCACTCACATCCAGTACTTGCTCGCGTGAGATGCTCAGGGGCTCAGTGCGTTTGAAGGGCATCTCGAAGATCAGCTGCTTCCAGAACTTGGAGTCTAGCTTGTTGCTGGGCGAGCCGCGCCATTTGATGACTGTCAACGTTTTAATGGTGTGTTTGAGGGCCTCTACTTCCTGGTAATTCATGATGCCACGCAGCTCAGCACACTCGATGAGAATGACCTTGATCTCGCCCGTCACCAGCATATTGCGCAGACGCGTCTCCAGCTCAAAGATGCTCCACCCCCTCCGCACCACATAGCTGGGGGTCAAAACGATGATGAGGCGCTTGCTCTGGTCCACACAGCGGGCAACATCCTCGATGTAAGCTACAATCACATACACAAAAAAACACACAATCACTTTCTGTCAGCCAGAGCTGCTTTGGAAATACTATTTGCATGATTTTTTTTGCTGGCATGCTAACTATCTGAGCTGCTTTCATTTTAAATGAGCTTTTGGGAACGTGGATTAAAAACCTTTTGTTCACATCCAGTTTGAAGGGATTGTTACACAGAATTACACATCCAAAACAAACACAGGGCTGAGGGGCTCAATTGCTTGCCTGACAATGAACCTAAAACACTAAGACGAGTTCGCCAACAGGGACACCTCTATCTAAAAACATAATGCATGTAAAGTCTGGTTCATCTTGGAACAATAAAGCCTTGTATAATTTGCATTTTTATGTTGTAAGATGTGATCCAGTACAGCTGCATCAGCCATTAAGTGACACGTCGGCAGTGTGAGAGTTACACAGAATTTAATGAGCTTAACAAACAAAATAAACACGGTACAGCTAAAGGACAACATCCATTGTTTTCTTCTTGGAAGGTATTAGAGGAAGACAAGCTTTGTTTCGAGGGGGGTGAAATACAAAGACATTTTGTGTGACGGTTCTACGCAAGTGTGTCGAGCGCCACCCTTAAGGCCATTGGTATCAAACTCAAGGCCCAGGGGCCAATTCTGGCCCGCCATGTCATTCTATATGGCCCGCAAGATCAAATCATCTCAACTCCCATTATTCTTGCTAAAATCTGTACCATAATTTTTTCATTTGCATGTGTAATAAATAATATTGTTGAGATTTTGTAAGAACCTTTCAACCCTTTTTACAGTAAGTTGAACGATAATTAAAGAAAATATTCAGTCAGATTTCAAAACTAGTAATCCATGTCTTTGTTGTGTATATGTTTTTTTTTAGGCCTTTACAGATCCATGGTCGACAGTGTTTCTTGCTATCAACTTGCAAGGTTCTGATTTACTGGGGAAGTCAGAAAAACTCCAGGATTGTTATCACAAAAGACCGATTTTAAATCCAAACTACTAACATTTGCCCTTCCAATAAATAAATAAATAAATAAATAAATAAATAAATAAATAAATAAATAAATAAATAAATAAATAAATAAATAAATAAATAAATAAATAAATAAATAAATAAATAAATAAATAAATAAACAGACAGACAGACAGACAGACAGACAGACAGACAGACAGACAGACAGACAGACAGACAGACAGACAGACAGACAGACAGACAGACAGACAGACAGACAGACAGACAGACAGACAGACAGACAGACAGACAGACAGACAGACAGACAGACAGACAGAAACGTGAGATCACTCTCATCTCCTATATCAGAGTTTCCCAACCGCGGTGTGCCGTGAGAGATGTTCAGCTGTGCCATGGGAAATTGGCCAACATTAAATACCGGGCGCATTGTAAACAGGATCGCCAAACCACAGGTCAGTTAGTGCAAGGCCTGGTCAGCCAGCTGCTAATCGCGCATGCGTGGCAAGTCGGAGAATCTTGAGATTTCATGTCGTGGCATCGTAACGCGCATTGAAGCTGGTGCCACCGCACCGTAAATCAGAACGAAGAAGAAAATGACGTAACATCCCGTTCACGAACGAGTCGTGAATTGCTTTTCCCGTTCACCAACTGAACGGATCTGTGAGTCAAGGAGTCAGTGAGCGACAGTGACACTATGACGGCTGTGGTGCGTTTTCGGTCCGCTGGAAATCAGAGCATGTAGTTCAACGGGAGAACCTGGACTGTTCATTTTTCACCAACGTAAAATACACAGTCAAGTCGAGACACCTTTGTTCTTCATGTCGCAATATTTTAGAGAGCAGTCTAAAACAGTAAACAAAGCCATATTGATTCTTTTGGATTTTGATCACAATCACTTTCAGTAGTTTATTCCTTACACTGTCTAAAACCTTTTTTCAAAAACTGTCACTTTCATTTACAAAAGAAATACAATTTAAAGAATATTTAGTATTTATTTCTATTCAATTATTCGACTCTCCATACATATATAGGAATAGAACTTTACGTCTTTTGTTGTTAAAGCATATTAGCTAGTCAGAACCGAGTCATCATTATATGTTGTTGAATTGGCTTTCTTAGAGAGAAATTGAAGTGCAATGGAACAAAATGGAGTAAAGCAAGTTAGTTCTCTCAAAATACACCCAGGGGACCAAGTAGATTGCACCAAAACAGTCTCAGTGAAAAAAGTTGGATTAGTTTTTATTGTGCATGTACTTGATGTACATACGTGATCTTCCTGTGTTGACCCCCAAGAGAAAAAAAGTACCTCTAAGTAGTCTGGTGTCATCCTGGAAATGATCACTGGTGAAACCTAAACATAAATATTCAACATTGAAAGGGCAATGAATAGATTTGCAGTCAACACAAGCAACTCCGTGAATGTAGGGACGTTTTCTGCCCGCAACCGATGGTATGGCATTAAACTGTTCCATTCTGATTCAATATGGGATGCGTAGCATAGAAAAGCAGAGGAGTGTCAAGTACGCTAGCATACCAAAAATAATCTGGTGTACACGTTACTTATCTCAAGTGATTCCAGTAATTACAGCAATTCTGAGGATGAAGCGCGAGGAGCGTCGTCAACATGGCGAGTTTGAAAAGTGAAGAGGATCTAATCGAAACTGAAGAAAAATGGAGCTCTGCCGTAAATAGTAGTAAACCGTGACAAATTGTGTTGCCTTTATTAAGATTGAAAATTGCCTATACTAACCTAAAATATACCACAGAGTATTATCTTCAAATGATTGAATGTCAATTCAAAGTCATCTTACATTAACTAGTATAACAGATGACAGATAATATTTTTCTAAAAACAAACAAACCATAAAATTAACCCAGAGAGCAGATATATGCAGCAACCTCTCTCTCAAAATGTCCTCTCCTAAACTTAGCTCCATATTTACATATAAAAAGGAGATGAATCGCTTCAGTCTCATCACTTGGCACTAAGAAGCCACAAGAGGTCGCCAAAGCCATGTCTAATAAAAGAAAAAACGGTTTCATATTAAGACAGCACTGAGGCACATTTTCTATGAATAGGTATTAGTGGATAGGTTGTGGAAAAATATCAACAAATGGGTAAAATTCCCCAATACCCGCGGGAATACTGTAATGGTATTTTTGCAATGAGAATAAATCCAACGCTGCGCAACTCAAAGTAAGCAAACTCCTTGCATTTATATGCCATTTTTCCCATATTGGGGCCACTTCATACTGAAGACATTCAGAGTCAGAATTTCTGGCCTTGGAACTAGCAGAATTAGTGATGGTGCTGCACGTGCAACAACAGAAGTATGCAAGTCTAATGATGATGCCATCCAAGTCGTCGGTCGACATGATGAGGTCATCAGAAATGAGCTGGAAATGGAGGTGGTGGCATGTGAAGTCTTCAGGGTCGGGCATGGACTGATGAGGGTCGTCCGGAGAAAGATTTCACAGCATGCACATGCACCAAGAGTTTGTGTATTGCGCAGCATGCTGTAAGTAAGATGTGGCTCGGGACCATGGACGGGATCAGTTAAGTCGCGGCTTCCTGCTATTATGCTAAAATTTGGCTAAGCATTTTTAATAAACTGTCATCATACAATTTGGAATTCAAGCAAATCCCTTGGTAAAAATGTCGCTCTGAAATCAGGAGGAAAAAAACAGAAACACCGTTTTATACATATCTCCGAAACAGCTACTTTTTGGGAGACTTTTCAAGTTAACAACTAAATGTATGTTTGAATCCCTTTGAATCCAAGGGCCCTCCATGGTCTCAACCCATTTGAGCTCATGTCTGACAGAACACTTTACTGGGACAACTTTTGATACAGCACAGCATCAAAAGAGCACGCCACGACACCAGTGTGCAGACATCAGCATGCCACACAACACGTGACGCAACGTGACAGAGGGAGAGCTTACTTCCTGTTGGGATCAAGTCCCTGTCTGGAATGAAGAGTTTATACCCATAATGCTTCTCCAGCACGTCAGGCAGGATCTCCAGGGCAAAGCGCTCCTCCTCTCGAGTTTCCTGACTCCACTGGTCGGGGTCTACTTTTGTGTAGGACAGGTAGGCGTCGTAATCTTTGTTATCTGTGGGCGCATATGCACATAGAAATCGGTCGGGGACTTTTGTGTTTAAAATAATTATATTTTACGCTAATAATATATTGAAATATAAACAAATAAGCTGCTGATAGCCAGACTCGAGCACACTTGATCATCAGTTATGGTGGGACGGTGTTTGGACTAAACAGGATTGAATAATCTTTGTGTGGGGAAAAGGCTGACTCTAATTCTGTCATAGCTTCACTGTGTTGTGTGACTGTAGTTCTTGATAGCGGGTAATGCTCTGGTAACACGTACCCTCGCTAAGAGGCTTCCACTGAGTAGCAGTAATTTTACACCAGCTTTCTGAAGGCGTTGTGTTGGACATTTATTAATGAGGCTCATTTGCATAGAGGTGAGCAATTTCAACACCAGTGAACTCATTTAAACAGACGCAAATTCCATCAGCACACCGAGACGCATTTTGCCTGACATCGTTGTTCGTCACGCATTTCAACATGGCTGCATGGTTTGTGGATGAGATGCAATCTGGTTGCTCCATTTTTACATGTGAGTGCCCTGCAAAAGTGACGCAATCTTTTAGTGAATTAGGGCCTAAAACGTTTTGAATTTTAAACATGGCATTCCTAAACTGGTGCATTTGACTCTTCAAGCTTCTTCCATTGCGACTTGCTGGGGTAGAGGCAAACCAATGAAAATCCAACCGCTATTCTTTCATTCTGACATTTAAGAACAAGTTAGCTTTACAAATAGAAATAGTGTAGATGTCAGTCTCAAGTATCTGCTACATAACAACTGTGCATTGTCAGGAGTTGACGCTGTTGAGGAACTATATAGGACACAGTGCCGTGTTGGCGCTCGCTGTATTAGAGATGGATAAGTTCAGGCGTGTGGGGGTGCTGTATATGCAAGCGCACTCAGAGCCTGCGGTTACGGATTGAACTGCTGAACTTGTAGCGCGGAGCGCCAGCTGAGGCGAAGGCGTAATATGTGCTGTCTTTTTTTATGCATTGATTATACAAGTCTATGAAACTGGAGCAAGTCAAAGTGAACATTCAGGCTGTAATCAGTTAGGTTAATTCTTTGCAACTGCAATTTACAGACATAATTATGACAGCGTGGTTGTGCACAAAGGGCTTTTCACACCTTTTCTAAACCTGTGCCCTGCTATTGCTGCTGTTTCTTACACAAGTGAGAAATGACAGAGCTGAAAAATGTATCACGTGCTGGGAGCAAAGGGCAAAAACACAGCAGAGCTATGCTTGATCAAATCGATGTTGGCATTGAAAGTAATGCGCTGACGGACACTCTGGAAACAACAACAACCAAAGTTTGCGCTGAGTAATAGTTTGGATGCAATGAGGACACAATGCGTGTGCTGTGTGGGAGTCGCCTTATGAAAAAGAAAATAAATTCTCTTACCTCCATCTAAATCCTCACTGCCGAAATGGTTCCTGTAGAACAGCATGAGCTCAATCCTGTAACACTTGTACAGTGTCACCAGGCAGATGAGCAGTATCAAGATGGCTCCCAGACCGCCGGCCAGTTCCACTGTGTACATGAGCTCAGCTGAGAGGGCAAATGTAGAAAGACAAATCTACTTATGATCTGTTATGGCTTATCCAGAGTTTGGTACAATCATTGTTTTTGTGACGGAGACCGGTATGTAAACTGTTGCTCAATTTGATTGGCTGTTGGCGACCAATATGCAAATTTAGATTTCTTTTTTTACACACACCCTTGATAATAAGACTAAAATTGTACATAGTCATTAAAAGATTGTAAGCTTTGAAACTTCTGGGCTGAAAATGAATCGCACTCCGGCCATGCCACCGTTTGGGATTGTCATCCTGAAAAAAAGTATGCAGGCTCAGTGAAAGATCACCCTAGATTCCAGATCTCTTCTAGGGCCTACAAGATCAACGGCTGGTTTGTGACGTGTCGTGGGCCATGAGGCATTCAGATACCGAAGATCAGACTTGTTTTTACGGCTTAGCCTCGAGTAAAAACAAGTCTGATCTTCGGTATCTGAATGCCTCATGGCCCACGACACGTCACAAACCCAGCAATACTGGTAAACAACAAGCTGTGACTAACACGCCATTGAAGATCAGTCCTGCGTGTGTTTCAATGTGTGAGTGTTTATGGAAGGGGAATGATGCTCCAGGCTGCTCAGATCCTATCGGCTTGCTCTCCCTTCATCCCCAATGCAGCTGCAGGCACAGAATTGTTATGTCCATTTGTCTTGGCAACATCTTTCAAAATCTGCTAACAGCACCTGTACTTTTCCTCATTGTCGCCTGTGAAGCCTCCTGGACAAATTCACTTCTCGGACGAGAGAAAGCGGACCTGAGCGCATACTCTGGGACCACTAAATCCCGAGAGAGATGAGGTGTGGCTTTTCATTCTTTCCTCAAAGAATGAAAAACCTCTTATTCTACTTTTGGATACAAAAAGGACACTACAAGGTTCGAGACTCACTATCTTTTGTGCCTGAGAAAAAAAATGCTTTTCCTTTTTTTTCTTAGACCCAATACAAAGTCAAGTCAAAGCTTGGCCTACTGCTGGGAGTCCTGTGATTTGTCGACATGAAATATTTTTCAACAGTAAAGAAAAATCAATGTGTCACCTTGGTATTATTTATGAAATATACAGGGGATGTTTTGAGAGACTGGCCTAAGGCTTCCTCGACTTTCCTCAGAAGTTTCCTCTGGTTTACTTCTTCATCAGTATAATTTGATAACCAGGCAATCAATAATACTGTTACACTTGCCAGAAGCAACCAGTCATAATGTATTGTTCTTGGTATGTTTGTGGTATTCTAGTGATGGGCAAATGAAGCTTCATGAACCAGTAGTTGTATTCTTTGGCTCCTCTAGATGGCAATGTTGGTTTAAAGTGAGAGTTTTAAGAAATGGCAAGTCATTCAGCTCTTTGGTGAACAGAGAGTGCCATCTAAGTAAACACAACAATGGGTTCATGAATCATCTTGAAGCTTCATTTGCCCATCATTAGTATTCACCATTCCGAAAGCTCCAGAGAAGCAACAACTTTAAATCAAAGCTTTTGAATCCATGGTCTGGATTTGCCGGACCAAAAAGAAGCTCTACCTTTCTTGACAATCTGGATGTTTGCCTGTCGCCGACCGTTGCCATTTTCTACGATGCAAGTGTAGTTTCCCAGATCGCTCTCCTCCAGGGAATCAATGGTAAGTGAAATGGAGACCTCTTGCTCCCCCAAGTGCTCACGTACTGTCCTGGAGCAGAGCAGAGAGCCAAATGTAAGGTTAGATAAATGAAGGCCTTTGAAAATCAGCTTCAGTATATACAATGTTTGATTTACTATTCTACTATATACTATATAGCAAACGCGTACACGTTATTCTTTGCTATGACAAATGATCGCAAATATTCTGCTGTTTTGTGTTTGAAATAAAGAACGGCAGATGTATCAACAACAGACCCGTTCTGGTTGTGCATGATTGAAGGATCAAAGTGCATCACAACAGTCGTGATGGTGAAATCAAGAAAGGCTTTCTACTACATTTAGAGATAGTGTATTTTTCTTCTTCTCCACTGTGACGGGCATTCCAAAGCAGCATCTTGTTTTCGTCACTGATGAGACGTAAACACACAAACTGCAGAACGAGCCTTTGTACATCTGAAAATGGGCTGCTGTGGTGTACTTGCATGCCTTTTTTCCTCAAACTGTACTCGCAATATTGCTCCTCAGTAGCAATCCTAAAATACCAGGAACACCTTTGAAAAACAATAACTCCAGACTGTTGGGGGGTCAGAGAGTCATAAATGGAGGATTGAGTCTTTAATAAGATATGGATTTTCATCATCCCCCAAAATACCTTTCTTGAGAAAATGTGGTACATGTGCACATCCTCAAATCAATAAATCGTGACCTGAGAATAACAAGTCTTAGACTCGAGTTTTCTATCAGGCTGGAGAGAAATGTCATATTTTGTACTGCATTGTGTTATTTAATGTTAGTGGAGTGGATACTTGCACATTGGCGATTGGCTGGCAACCAGTTCATGGTCTCCCCCGCCTACTTACTGCCCTAAGTTAGCTGAGATAGGGTCCAGCACCCCAGCTACCCTCGTGAGGAAAAGCGGTACCAAAAATGGATGGATGGATGATTTTACTAGGGGAATATAAAGAGCCACATTTCCCTCTATTTTCTGAGAAAATATTTAGTTTTTTTGCCAATCTATTAATTGTAAAAAAAAAAATAGCCGCAATTGGGATGTGGGAGGAAACCGGAGTGCCAGGACAAAACCCACACGGGCACGGGGAGAACATGCAAACTCCACACAGGGAGGGCCGGAGATGGAATCAAACCCGCACCCTCTGGACTGTGAGGCGAATGTGCTAACCAGCACTTCACCATGTCGCCTACTGTACAGTACAGATTAAAAATAATATTGTATTAAAAACCAAAGATTAAAATATAAAAAGAATCAAATATCAGTATTTTAATTGACAAACTTTTGAAAGAAATTTGATCTATTATGTTTTCAAGTGTATTTTACATAAACATTGAACTTTATCGACCAAACCTGGCCCATCTCAAAAAGAAATAAGTATGCACATCCCTGCTCTGGGGTCATATTTCAAGCTTTCCTGGCTTTTTTCCTGGCGAGTTGCTCGCCTCTATCATGCTGCCACCTTGAGTTCTGTCGGTTCTAATTGGTCCTAGTTCACGACAAGAGAGTTGTGCTTCAAGCCAGGCAGTGCATGCTCACAGGCGAATAGTCGTCTGCAAATGCCAGGTCACCGACTAGGACACTAACTCCTCCACCCAGCCGTGTCATACTGCTCACAGTTAACCTTTTCATTAGGCAACATTTGTACACTATAGTGGATTCCTACTTCACATCGACTACAATGTTTTCCTCTTCACTCTTTTACCAGTTGAAAACGAGGGAGTCATCCATGAAAACATCTCCAATTAAGCTGTTCTCACTAACACAATGTCAGAATGAGAGTCTATTATTGCGGTTCCTTGCAGGATGTCCCTTCACCCGTTTTCTCTGCCTTTGTCAGTCATTACTGTGAATGAATAAGGGAACGTAGATAACGTTTTCTTTTTAACTGTGTACATGCAGTCACACGTAGCAGAGAAAGCTGCACTTGCCATTTTACAATCTTAATTAATGCACACCTTCCGCAAAAGGACTTACTTGATGTCACTTTCTCGTACCCGTTCCTCATCCAGATCTTCAATAAACTTTTCTGCCTTCATCCAGTAAATGAGTGGGCTGACATCACCACTGTACCCAAAGAACGCTCTGCACGTCAGGTTGACTGGACTTCCTGTGGGACGACAGGGGACAGGAGGTATGTTGATTGCTTCAATCTGTATTCATCCGTCACATTCAGGACGGAACAGTCAGTGTGACACATGCAGCATTGCCCGATTAATCCTGTTCAGTTCCAATTTGACACAGTAGGATTAACTCCCATTCTGCTTTCGATGACCATCCCATTATCAGGTTCCCCTCCAGTGGAAACATCATTTAGTTTTGCCAAACAAACTCAAACACCTTTCGCTGAGACTGGTCCAGGCTTGTTGTGAATCCTCTTTTTTAGTTCATTTTCCATTTACCTCAGGTGACAGGGGATTTGATGTAACGCAATCGTCTATTCATCCAGCAGTATAAAAAAAAGATGATTCAGTAAATCTTTGTGGGCAATTTTGGCTCTTTGACCCTATGGTGAAGATTCAGGCAGCTGTGACATTGCAGATAACTATTGTGTATAATTGGCTACTTGCTACTTGGGAGATGATAAAGACTTCATTTTAACAACTCTGCCTCATAAATTGAAACACAATTGAAAAACAAGTTTGGAGAGTAACCAAAGGGATTTTTTTCCCCGCGTCTCTCCAGAGACAAATACAACGGCTATACATTTAAAACTGAGTCTGAGTCTTTTCCATACATATTTGGACAAGCTGCTATTTCTTGAAAACTCCACCGGGGGGCTCTAAAGGGCCAGTAAGTAAAGCATCTATAAACAGAACAAGTTAAATAAAGTAATAGAACAAGATTCTTGAACGTGACAGTGACATGACAGCATGTTGTCACTCCACAGGGTGCCTACACAGCTCGTACAATATGTGCTCTACTCTATGTGGCAAAGATAGAATCAGGACAACTAATCACATGTGCAACATAAAATGAATCACCAAGAATAACAATAGCATTATTTAGGCTTTGGTACACAGGGCTGCAGTTCACCAGAAGCAAAGTAGAAAGATGGCCCTGAAAAAAAGGGGGCCATTGAGTGAATAGGAATAATACTTCAGAAGTGAGATTTCCTTTTTTTTTTGAGAAGCACAGCAGTAATGAGGTCACATGCAGCTCCTTGCCTCGTGTTTTTGACAAGGCAGCAAGCAATTAAAGGCAGAAAAACTGCACAAAGAACAGCACAGTAATTGTGGGAGCTACTATAGCACCTTCAATATGGGTGACTCAAAAATCTGGAATCTACACGACATATAGGTAGACTGCATATTAAAGCTAGATCAATGCTGAAATGTGCAGAGTATCAAAATGTTCATAGTTAACCTAATTTCATTTCATTAGATTAATATCCCTGAAAGAACAGAGCTTCCCGCTATCACAGAGAAATTCCTGAAAGCACCACAAGGCCCTGAGTTGTCGAGGAGGACCATCCCTGGCACATGGAAGGGTTAGAGCAGCTAATTGCCATGGCGAGGAGACCTCGCTTGTCAGCGGCGGCTGTGGCAGGTGTCCCATTTTAATTGATACTCTGAAGAGAATTTCACCGTGTTGTTTATGAAAGCTTGCACCTCTTCAATCACATTTTTTATTGCCATGTGCATGGTCAATGTCTTGTCGTCATACTGAAGCAGCATATCTCATAATCTGGCAGAGTTTCTGTTAATTACTAGATACCAGCAGAGACAGACGCTGTTCATCATTTTCACATATGGCAGTCATAAAACTGATTTCCGATGGTTCGTTTTGTTAAGAGTGAGCTGTCTGGAAGAAAACATTGTTGAATAATCCATGACGGAGAGATAAATAAGTGAATAACAAGCACAATGGCGGAACAGGGGATGGCATTTGTACATTTTAAGAGCAGCTGTGACACACACAGGATGTTGACCAAATGAGCGGAAAAAGCGCCACTATTATTATGGGTACTCCATCCAGCAGTTGTTAACTATGCAATGATTATGTTGCTTATAGTCTTGCACAGTTGTATCCTCCAAATAAAATCCCGGGATGGTGCCTCAGCTTGAGCTGCTCTTTTCAACTTTTGTTATTCTTCACTTCCGTATGCTCTCTCTCATGAGCCTGTCCGACTTAAGTTCCACAGAGCTTTAATTTGAAATCATAATGAGAAAAGTGAACTAATTATGCCACATTGTAAAAGTCTCAAACATAAGTGACATTCAAGAGTGTTTGGCACTGTTCATTTGTTTTCAAGGTATTTTCACCGCTTTAAATTGGTTATATTGCATAAAAATTACAGGCAAAGCGGAAACAGATCATTAGTATCGATTTGTGAAAAATAAAATGACCATGTTTAGAGATAGAGGTTTCCGCCGGACAGCGACGATATATGTATATGTTGAGTATACGTATTGTATGTGGGGCATTAAAATATCTGGTTTTTCAATTCTAGCACGCGTTATGGTGTATGGTGCTTAATCGCTGGGTGCAAGTTGCCATCTATAATTTTTCCTCACTGGTCGAAATTCCGTCGCGTTGACGGTGTCGGTCTGCGTGCAGCAGCTTTGAATAAGTCTGACATGTCATTATCAGGTTTCATAAGAAATTGTGCACTGCTGTGCACTTCGTCCTTGCTTCAGTCAAAAGTTGGCGACACGGAGCCCGCTGCAACTGTTTAATTTGAAGTTTGACATTATCACGGCAAGCATCTCTGTAATCCAGTGCAGTTTCTTCACTGATCCCCCCCGCCTACCAGTCTGAGGGTGCACTCGCCAGACTGTCTGGCTGTGGGCTTTGCAGTCACCTCTTTTTGGCCTCCACTTCATCATGAAAATTCTAAAGATGATTGGCCTAGCTTTTTCACCACATTACATGCAGGACATAATATAATGCCACGCAGAGGCACTTCACAATACAGAAACATGTTTACAGAATTGCTGAGCACTCTTGCCATTCATTTAATTCAAACAACATATTTAATTACATGCCGATTGTTGAAAATATGATTGTTCAGCACCTCCATGAACTAAACGGAGGAGAAAAGACGCATGTAACACATTCAATTCCATATAGTATAAATCTTTCCTAAATACTGCTCCGATATCAACCTAGTGAGGATTTCATGAGGCAGATATGATGGTTTTCCCAATCACCAAACAAACAAGTTTGTAAAGCTTGTGATTCCAATTATCTGTGTGTGCGCGCAGTACATTAAATTGAGTAAAACAGCACACGTAGGCAGTGTGTCGCCTGAAGAAAACAAAAGAAGATTTGGTACCCAATTATGACACGGGATTAGTCCCAAATATTAACTGGTAATGAGCAAGCGTGATTGCCAATTGATAATAAGAGAGTCATTTTTTCTCATGCCTCATAATCACTCAGGCTGGGGGTTTGGATAACTCTTTTCAACTTCTTTGAAAAGATTGTCAGACAGGGTAGATGTGAAAATTTGCAAATGCCAATTGCTGCCAGTGCTAAGTAACATATTGAAATACCTCGCCGACTTATGGAACAATTAGGTCAGAGGAGGAATGTAAAATTGACATTCAATTGAATTGTGTTTTTGAGCATTCTATTATCCAATATGCAAGTCAAAATCATGCAGGTTATTAAACGGGGGTTGATTATGGCATAGTTACACAAAGCAACCATTGCCATTGTCATAACGTTGCCTTTAAAGTTATGGCACGTGTGTGTCAAAGTGGTAATTGTGTGATGGCTGAGGTCTTTTACACACATTGGCCATTGCATGTCATTAAATATCACTCCATACCATTTCAAATCATTCCACATGCTTCGATAATTTTTATACTTCAATACTTTTCGGCCATCACGTGCAGAAATTGCAAAATTCCTGTCATCATTGCAGTTTTGTGATCATGTCCAGACAAACACAAGAAGACATGTTTGAGCAACAATTTCTAATCTCCCAAATAGGGGCTAAGGTTGTCATCATTTACGACAATTAAGATTAGCAATAGTGGTGAAAGTCTCATGAGTGATGCTGGTTTCAAAGCCATACCAACGAAGCATGACAGGCCTGCTGGCTGTGAGTCTCAGTGAGGTGGTTGATGGGAGTTGGTGTTTGAGGGTGGATGGCTGTAACGTGCTAATGCCAGGGCTCATGGGGGAATTTCTGGTGAGATTTGGAAGGAAACGCTGGCAGCATTTTCCATGTTGCTTTTAATAGCCAGATGTGCAATTTTCTGCCAGCTTGTACAGGCTATGGCTTTTTTTGCAATGCATCTATTGTGCTTGCTAAATGTTAACATCATTGGATTAAGTGTCAAGTGTTGCTCGTGAGCCCTAAGGAGGGAGTTCTCATCCCTAGTCTCTCCGTTTTGTTACCAAGCCACCCGCCTGCTGCCCTACAACATGACAACCCGTATCTGCACAAATACGCAGTGCTCTTGGGAGGAACGAGCACAACAAAGCACACGTGCACCTCAGGCCATATCTCTCTCATACATGCATCCACATAGGCACTTTGCTGCTTAGTATGTAAAGGATCATGAGGTATAACCTACAATGAATATGTTGGGGAGGATAACAGCTCATTAGAATACATCAATACAGGCCAGCTTGGTATCTGGGAGTAATGTTTTTACAATAGGGTTTGTTTAATGTGAGTTGTATGGTGCAGATGGAGCACATCATTGACATTTCAGATGGACTTTGCCTCAGCCAAAGTAGATCCAATGCTGATTTGCAATGGGTAAATGTGCACATGGGGTCAGGGAACAGAACTTGCATTCTGATCACTGCCACTGCCACGAAGATAAGCGGTCGTCCCATACCTGCTCACGATTTATCGGACAAGGAGATAAACAGGGCCTTGAAGGAATAGCCGCAAGTCGGACGACTCTCAGGAATTATGAGCTGGAGCCGTGCCAAGTCGAGTGGGAGACCAAGGTGGGAGGAAGAGGAGCTGCAGCTTATAGCCATCCCGCAATTCAATCAACATCGGCTTTGTGTTCCGATGCTGAGTTGGAGGGGGAGTGAGTATGGGTTGATGGAAAGATGGTTTACCACAAACGTGGCACAGATGACAGTTTCTGGGAAATCTTTCAGGACACAAGAACGATATCTTAGTCATTTCTAAATACATTGATGCAGACATCTTTATGTCAAATCATGAAGTGCCACACCTGTCAAAGTTATTGGAAAGGCAGACAAGGCTCATACCAGTCCCGTGCATGCCACAAATTGTGATTTTATGAAGCTTTGGCGGAGGATCTGGACAACTTAACAAACCTTTTATTTTTGGTTCTAACAGTAGTGAAGCTGTCTGCAATTTTTACACTTCAGATATCACAACTGAATCAAAAAAGTAGTGACATCGTAAATTTCTGGCATCTCTGGTGTGAATAATGTTAGAGGATTGATAATGAAGAGTGATTTTGTTCAGAGATGGGTACCTGTAACCTTTGAACCAGTTTTGTTCCAATCCTCGGTACCTGGAAATCAATACCCGTATTCAATGGTACCAATTTTAAGAACTTTTTTTGTGTTGTTTGTGCAACATGCAAGCTCAGCCGAGAGGAGAGGCCAAGGTACTGATGGTAAGGAGTATTGAGGAACTGGAAAAGCTCGAACAAGTATCCTCAATAGAAAATAAACTGGATTGGACTTGGAACTAAATGGAGGTAGCAACACAAAACGCAAACCTAATGCTCAGGGACACTACTCAACCTCCATCAAGCAACAATGGACAAGTAATACCTTGGACACAGGAACATGAACAACTCCAGCTAACAATGTTTAAATGCAGTGAAAACAGCACTCTGGACAGAACAGGACATTGACCCAGGCAATAACTTCTTCTCCACCATAAACAACACACAGCAATGATCAGTATAATCGGGACATCTTGGGACATCTATAATCCATTTCAATAGCCGAAGTCTATATACAAATTTTAATAGTATTAGGGATTATCTAAACACATTCAATCTTGCAACAATGTTGCAATCTATGTTGATTTGAATATGAATTTCAAGATCGTAAAGGTTATGACGCAGCCTTCTTGAATGTGTCACAATACAGATTTGTGTGGAAAAGAAGAAATATATAATTACAAGCTGTGTTTACAGAGTTCCAGGTTCCAGTATTGACAAGTTCACTGAATGGATAGAAAGCATGGTAATACAAAAAGGCAATTGTGTCAACGCTGGGTGGAGGTGAGCGACGCAGCCAGCTGTGTCTTCCCTTTAGCCCGCACCAATTGATTGGGACGTTGCCAGCCGCCATTGACTTGGCTCCGGAAAAATCTGGCTCGCTTTCAAACTTGGACATTTTCTAAGAGCTTTTGTGAATGCCTGCGAGGGTGACGTCACTACATTGGTGTGGGTATGTTCAAGTGTGCCATGGGAAATTGACAACTCTTCTACCAGTCACACCTAAGAGATGCTTCACAGCAGACAGTTTGATTTGACGTAAATCGGTGCTCACCAGTACCAACCCCCATCTTTGGTACCCGTCCCTATTTTGTGCATGTTTATCTTTGGTGAAAGCTTATGGTGGAGCATTCAGGTAAAAAGGCAACCATTTCAATAATAACATATTTGATGTTTTACAGATAACCATCAGCAAAAAAACAAAGTAAATTGTGAGATGTTTCATACAGATAGTCCAACTGATTTCTCGATTTTATGGAGTCTTATTCTGAAGCAAAAGTCAATGAAAACTGTCACATAGTATTTGGCTCATGTAAAAAAACAAGCAAAACTCAAGTAGTGGCGTATCTCCAACGACAGAACTAATGAAGCAGTTAATACAGGCAACGAATGAACCTGCCTTCTATAAAATCATCATGCATAGCTCAAGTATAATGGGCTGCAAACACAAATGAGTCTCTTATCAGCTGCACCGTGTCTCCCCCATGATGTTGCTTGTGTAAATACCAGACACTATTAATGCAAAACACATTAGGAACAATGATGTGTAACCAGTGGCATACACTTAAGGCCTTCGAGGCCACACATACCCACATGCACACACAGATGGATGGATGGATGGATGGATGGATGGATGGATGGATGGACGGCACCAAATTCAAATGTGAGTGTTTTGCAAGCCTTTTGCTTTTTACCTTTAAAGATCACCTTGAAAGAACTAACTAATTCATCTTACACCATCATGACGGTAGAACAATTGATTCTCTGGCATGTTTTGCTGGAATTTGCAGAGTTACTTTCTGAGCAGCTGTCAGGGTGAAGCTCCCAACTCAAAGTGCAAAAGTCTGGCAGAAGGCCTACCTGCATTACCCAAAGCACTGATGCCGGACACCTCTGAAGACCTTATGACCTGCTCTGGCACAAGCGTCTACTCCCCTACTTGCGCTTATGGTGCTTCATGATGCTGAGCAGCTTAACACTGGACCCAAAGGATCTACTGAATGTATGCAACTGTCTAGCTCGAGGCAGTTTCTGCTGTCATCAAGCTTGTGCCTATTGAAGGTGACGTGTGTGAATACCACTTCTGGGGGGGATTGTTCATACACTGCAATAAAAGATGGCAGCACCTTTATCCTTCGACAGATTTGCATGCTCAGGTATTCTATTCCCCGTTAATTTAACATTTTGCTGAACTGGAACATTTGAGGAAAAATCCATCCATCCTGCTCCTAAAGATGGAAATTACCCCCGATCAGATTATCAAATATCTTAGGTCATCTATTGAAGAGAGATGCTGGCTAGCGTAACAATTGTAATGTATGAAATTGAGAATTTTCAATGGAAAAATGGTTCCAAAGGCACCTAATGCTGAGCAAGGGATTGCTGTCAGTTTCTTTTTATATGCAAAGCGGCATCCATGTCGCAAAGGAAAATTCATTAATAAGCACTTCCCTATCCTTGCACATAGAGCCTTTTTTATTTTTGAAAGAAAGAAAGAAAGAAAGAAAGAAAGAAAGAAAGAAAGAAAGAAAGAAAGAAAGAAAGAAAGAAAGAAAGAAAGAAAGAAAGAAAGAAAGAAAGACAGATTCATTGAGAATTCATATTTTATAAGAAACAGAGCCACACACAAACACTATCTGTTGTATAGCTACAGTCTTGGCAACTCGCTCCCATCCCAAGAAGATGCATGGAACCTAACCCATCCAGAGTTTGCCACGAGGAATATTTATCAATTTATTGCAACACTAACGTGTGCAATAACCAAACCAGATACTACAGTTGGCCGCAATGCAATGTGAGATTCTTCTTAAGCTAAGCCATTTGGTATAAAAAAAAAAAAGATGGACAGTCAGATCTGGGATTTGACCCTGTCACCAGGCAAAGCGCTCTAACAGCTATTCGAGTGAGGGTGTTCACATGAGGGTGTCCAAATCTTATTCTGATAACGCTAACGCCAGATATTTTACGGGATCCTATCAGTTTACAGCACACTGCTTAGGAAGTCAGTCTTTTTGTGTGTTTTTTTTTGTTTGCCTTTTGGGGCGTTATGAGCTTTAGTAGGAATGCACGCTAGGTGACCTGCGTCAAAGGGCTCTAAACCCTTCGTCACAGGCAGTGTTTAAAAAGACATGTTAAAGTATGTTATTAAAACTTTAAAAAGGCTTTCTGTGAACGGTCTTTCCTTGTAAAAAGACACGTGTGCACGTGCGGCTTATAGTCCGGTGCGGCTTATATAAGAAAAAAAACTAAAATATCCCCCAATTTTAGCTGGTGCGGTTTATAGTCCGGTGCGGTTTATAGTCCGGAATTTACGGTATTTAAAAGAAACAACAACACAACGCATAGCTGCCTGAGTCAACACATGTGGGGCAAATACAGGTAAGCACAGGCGATTTAAAACAATATTTGCTGAGAGGGAAATAATTTCCCTGGAGGCTGCTGCTATTCAACATCCTCATAAAACTGATGAGTGCTCTCATCGCGCCATGGTAGCTGGTAAGATTTTTCCCAGGATCAGACCAGAATAAAATCCATTACAGTTATGGAAACAAACCCAAGAGATTAATGAGTTTGTGAGGGGGTGGGGGGCAGAATGTTGGAAAACAAACATACATACATAGTATGCATTTTTATATTCATATACCGTATGAAGATCAATCGTGTTCATCAAGAAACAATTGAACAAACATTTCTCCTTACGTGCATGTATGCACCACGGTAAGGACATAAAATGCCAAATGTTTGCTGCCTTTCTGGATAAAAGAAATCGATTTGGACAGAAGTGCCTCGTAGAGAAACGGCCTTGTGGCACGGCCAGGGAATGAGCTGAGTTATTTAACGATGGCCCAACAGTCACCACCTCAACAAAGTAATCAAAGAGTTGAAAAGGAAACCCGGCATGCATGTTGATGCACCCCAATGTGTCAGTTACCTACTATGCATATTCACTTTCCCCACAATCGTAAAAATGTACATACTGTCGACAAAATATCAATAGCCTTACTGGTTAGACAACTATGACTTTTATCTGCTATAACACACTACAAAAATAAATCAATACTAACTTCTCCTTGAGAATACACACATTTTTAACAGGAGCCATATGCAGACTGTAATAAAGTACACTTGCGATTAAGTAATCCTCAGCAAATGAAAATTGCAGACTGAGGGATGAATATGAGTCTGCAAAGTGCAATCTATTTCAACTCATCTCCGTTCACTCTCTGCAAGGTTTAAATAAATCAAGCCAAATTATAATAGATGCCTCCAGGCCAAATGACAGTGGTACTAATCGTGGGATTTGCTGGTTCTAACAATATTTCCTACTTTCCTTGCTAATGGCCGTGCTCATGCCCCCTCTAAAATGTATTTTTCTGCAGCCAATTCAGTCACTGGCAAGGTATCCACAGAGGTGGAAGTGGAGGCAACCAGACGTGTGCCCGTTGAGACCCGACTGATGGATAACCACCTGGCCAAGTGGCTGTTCATTTCTGCCAGACCGGGTCTGGTCCCGGGGGGCTTTGCTGCACAAATCTCGGCTGAAAAACCACATTTGTCACAAACCCAACTTGATCATCATGACACCTATAAAGTGCACCTTAGTCCCGAAGACAAATAATCCAGTATGTTGCGAAGTCAAGACTATTTCCAAACTAACAATAAAACACATGGACTATATTCCAAAACACACCAGCAAGTCAATGTATGCTGTTTTAAAAGAAATAATTGAATAAATAAATCAGTTCTAGGCATCAAACTCTAGACTTGAATCCAATTGAAATGCTATGGCCACTCCAGTGTTGCTGAATTAAAGCAATTTTGCAAGGCTAACGTATCTCCACAAAAATATGAATGACTCATTGCCTATTAAGAAAAGCCGCTTGACTTCAGTAGTTGCCGTTCAGGGTGGCCCAACCATTAGATTCAGAGGGCAAGTACTTTTTCCACACAAGGACAGGTCGCACTGAATCTCCCCCGCCCCCATCCCAAATTAAAACCTAAACACCATTCAGAAATGATACTTTATGTATGCTGCTTTTGTGTTATATTTCCATTTGTTTGATGATCCTAAGGATTAAAGTGAGAGAAATTATGAAAAGAAGAAGAAACAGTACTTTCTGACAGCAGTCTATGGATTACCATAGCAACAACATAGATACTGGTCTCATCTATACTTGCATCACCATATCATTTTAAAGCTCTTATTTCAAGTTTCAATAACTACCGGACGTGAGGCTGGTTTTAATAACATAGCAGTGATAAACAAAACCCATTTGATGAATATTTTTTTCACTGTTTCAAGAAGATCTGCATTGCCACAACCCTGAAGGCATAAAACAGTGAGCTTAAGAAATTCATTTATTAAGCCACCGCACAGATATTATCACAACATTCAGCTAGTTAGAAGGGCCTGTGGTAATGCAATGACTTAACAGAATGAAAATGACTTTAATCTCTAATCTATTATTCTAGTAATACAATTTCATGTTAGAACACAGTAATTTGTGTTGTATATTTGGTATATTTGGATTTTAGCCTTTGCTCAATAAATATATTCTCTTTTGTAGTCCCACCAAAAAAAGTTAATGTGATGGAATTGATGGTCTTCTATCTTTTGTAAGGGTACCAAAGAAAAATAACAACGCATTTTACTCTGGAATGTCAAACACATCTGATTGTTGGATTTTAAATGAACTGACTCTGAACAAAGAGCCAAAACTAAACCCCCACCCCCACCCACCCTCCGAAGTGTTACAGAGTTAGATGCATTACACTGCAATTTCATGCTTTTCAGATTTTCCCTTTGCAATGCAAATCTTTTGATGGATAAAGCAAACATTTTCAAAGCTCCCAAAATCATGTCGTCCTGATGTTGCAGTTTAAAGGCTCAGCCTGCAGTACGGCTGAACTAAAATATCAGCTGGCAATCACATAGATCAAAATGGACATCATCTACATCCCCTTTTCAGAATCAGACAAAATCTTGCACTGAGATAAGTGATTGGCAGCCCTGGTTGACTCCATGACCCGGAGACCAATTTCATGGAAGGGGTGTGAAGTGTAGGAGTCTGATTACAGGCTCATCTTTCTCAGAAATAAGGTCTCTGTCACTAGGGGGTGGGGGGCTGCTTGGGGGCATCATCACAAGCCTTGCTGTAAAGCAAAACTGTTTTTCTCTCTTCTGTCACGCCTTCCTGTTGGCAGCGAACGCATCAGAAAGCAAAAATCGACAGATGCCCAAACGAATCTGCACGCATACACACACACCGATGCAAACTCGTGTCTTTTCTCAAGTGACATGTGTGGCTGCACATTTTGGGTGTTCTATTATTAAACATGAATAACCTGAATTCAGGAGAAGCTCTCTTCTCAAGTCACCCAAACACAACGCTGGCATTCATAATGCAGATGGCTGCACAAACTTGGTTTTATCTCTTCAGAGAAAATCAAGCCCAGAGCATGTTGCAACAATAACCCTCAAAAACACCTACAGCTGTCAGCTATGGTGTGTCCTAAATTAATGAGAGCAACACACACACACGTAAGTCAGTTCAGAATGGGAAAAAAAGATTTACAGGGAGAAAAATTCACCTCCGCTCATCGTAAAACAACAGTTATCTCTCCCAGTTTGTATGATGATGTGGCAGTGACGCAATGAATTTTATTTCTGATGCACAAAGTGTGCATGTTCTGATAGTGTGTGACACACTGGTCAATCTATCAGCAACCAGCCCGGCACAACACAACAACAACTCACTGAGCTTTCATGAAGGGGTGTGCATCAAAGACAAGGCTTCACTTGGGACACACTTTTGTGCACAAGCGCGTGTGCGTGCATACCATGCATGCGTGGGAAGACTGTACACCAATAGGTCAGGAATCGGCCTACGTTCTCCCTCGGAAGGAGAACAGATTAAAACAGGGTTCTAATGTGGGTGTTATTTGCTTAAGTACAGTGAAGACAATGCTACTCAAATCCTTTTTAAAATCGTTTTATTCTTTTTGTATTTTTTACCTTTTATTTTGTATTATGCATATTTAGAAGTTGTTTTTGTTGCCATATATTTTCAAATTTAGCTTTCAATAACATTTATTAGTATTATTGTTATTATTCTCATTTTAATACTATTATTATTATTAATTTTTATTTTCACTTGTATTTTTAAGGGACCAAAAATCAGTTGCCAGCCAATAGCAGGACACAGCTATTTGGAGTGCTCAATCAGCAAGGTTTTGGGATGTGGAAGTGCCTGCAGAAAACCCACGCAGGCACAGGGAGAACATGCAAACTCCACAAAAGGCGGGCCGGAGGTGGAATCGAACCCTTTAAAATCCAATCCATTCACGATTTGAAAAAGATGAATTAATTCTAAAATATTCATTAGTTGCCACAAATTATTTAAAATTTTTCTTTGTTTGTGTAACTATGCATGATAAATGCATGAATATTCACTTTCATTGTTTTGTATTATTTTTAGCACCTTCCCTGTTTATTATTACGGAACGCTCCCCTCCTGGACAAGAGACAATGTGTTTGTCCCCAAATATTGACTGCAATTAATGCCCATTGTTAATCAATTTCACAGTGCAAGTGAACAAAGCAGAACAAGGCTATTGTACACCTGAGGTCAAACACAACAGAGGCAAGATAAGAGAAACTCAGCCTTGAGCTGTTTGGCAACACAGTTCAAGCACAGCCTGCTTTTTATATGGCTTTCATGAAATGCTCAATTGTATTGGAATAATACACTTAACTACTCTGCTTCTGCTTATTATAGCTCTTTGACCTTGGTTAAAAGTGTTAACCAAGGTCAAAGAGCTATAAGCTAAGTCTTAGCCCCAGTACACAATGACCAAAGAACGGAGATGATGCGGGAGGCAACCAACATCTGACATCACGAATGCTCTTTTTATGGATGAATGGTCAAAGGACAGAAAATCTCAAAGTCCCATAAAAAATGATCCCACAGGAGTGGAAGCCGTAAAAGTGGGTCAATTCTACATGTTCTTGCACTTTCACATGTTTTTAGTGCAATGGCCATATACTGTCTCGGGTGATTGATTTAAGGCACGCATTTTACATAAGAAATAAAGTGTACTCAGTGTAAAATTCAGATCTGTTTAATTGGACACTAAGATAAGATAACATGACTCTATTGTATGAACGTTAAGAGGTGGATACACAGGTTGATTGCAGCTTCTGTCATCTAATGGAATGTGATTTAATTGTTCTGCCTGTCACTATGCATCACTGGCACACATAGATATTTGTGATTAACAACTGTCAAACGAAGTTGGACATTTTTTTTGCATGATATCCTTTGGGTGTCATGCTACCCTGGTTGAGTATTACTGGTCATAGTGCATAGATGGGGAAAGGTGGGGGAGTGAACCCAAATGCTTGGGAGAAATGAGGAGGGGAAAAATGACACAGAGATGCCCTGAGCAACAACAGATGGTTGAGACTTCAGCCATTGGTTAGAGACTCAAATAAAATGTATAAAAAAAGATGACTGGGTCCCAAGGCCTGAAGTTCACTACAGGAAATAGGACAGTCAAAACCGTTGAGACTTACAAAAGGTCAGAGCAAAACAAAAAGCAAAGGTGCTTGAAAGCAATGCACTGTGTGCAAAATTACTTGGGAAATTTTATTTTTGAGGATTAATTTTGTTTTGGAACAACCAATGTCGGTCAACCAAAATGTAAATTTACAAATTAACATTTAAAAAAAAAAACAATTGGTGACCAATATAGCCAACCTTCTCTTAAATAAGAGGCATCCAAGCATCCGACCATCCATCCATCCACCCAACCATCCAACCATCCATCCATCCGTCCGACCGTCCGTACGTACGTCCAATCGCCCAACCACCCGTCCGTCCATCCATCCATCCATCCATCCATCCATCCATCCATCCATCCATCCATCCATCCATCCATCCATCCATCCATCCATCCATCCATCCATCCATCCATCCATCCATCCATCCATCCATCCATCCATCCATCCAGATTTAGTAAATAACCACAAAAATAATGAGTCTACTTCCAAAACCTTCTTAATACTTCTATTATATTTGACTCCAAAAATGTAAGACTGTGGTCACCAGTAAATGCCAATAAATGTTTTCACCTACTATAAATGGAGAAATGAGTTTGCTCCGGTACAGTCAGCACACAGTCTGTGCAGCACGTCTGTAAAACACTGATAGGCGCTTCCCTTCATAACGGAAACCTTTTCCTCCCTCTAACAGGAATACAATTTACACCTCTGCATTACAGGCACATTAACCATTTGGGCCAGTTTGCTGTCAGGTACACACTTCCATCTGCTGTAAAACAAGGCATAAATAAGTAGGACTCCTTCCGCCTTGTGAATCTTGTGAAAATGATTTGACACTTTTTTTTTCCGATTAACTTAATTTTCATTTGAAGTTTTGTAGATATATTGAAGCTTCCTCATTTTCCTTTGACCATGTTCAGTATTGTCCACCGGATCTTCTGTAGATTGCACTTGATGCTGTACAATAATAAGGGGATGAAGTAGGGCCTCAATGAAACCAATAATATCATATATATGATATATGATATACACGATATTACAGTGTGCCACCAGTATCTTAAGGTGTCCACTGGTAAAGTTTTGGTCAGTAGTGTCAACAAAAGGCACGACAAATCAATAAGAATCTGTATAGATTGAAAAATGTAGCTACACTCAATCAAGACAGCAGCTGAGGATGTCTTGGGATGATGGTGTGATCATCACTGACATAGATCAGGTCAAGGAAAGGTTACGCAAGTAAAGCGTCTAAACAGCTTCCATGAGCTTTGTTCAAAATTTAGTTTTAGTTTTTACAGCTCAAGCCATACACGACTTGAAAAAACCCCCAATATAGATTCAATTTAGTGCCGTGGGTGATGCCCAGTTACAAGTTGGTCCCACCTGTTGCATACAGCAAGTGTTTTATTACACCACTGTATTGGCCTATCTGGTGCCAATGTGAACGGACTGTGAAAATAAATCGGCCACTTATCCGTGTCCCTCTGAGTTTTGCAGAAATCCTCACATAAATCATGCAGAACTGTTATAAAACACTTTATCGGACCAATATGAATTACACACATTTCAAAGAGATTTGTATCTATCATTAATTTGATGCTACAGCGATCTGTGCTAGTTTATTTCAGTGTAACGCCAAAAATGCCCCCCCCCCCGAACAAAAAAAACATGACCCATTTTCTCTTTTGCAAAGGCTCAGCTTGCTCCAAATAAGGCTTTGATCTGGAGTTTTCCCAGGAACTCCATAGAGAAAATGGTGGTCTAAGGCAGTAACGCGAGCTTGCCATGGTTCCTCATAAATAAGAGGTACTGGGAATAATTGTGGATTGATTATATTGGAGAAACAGAAGGTACCCTGGTGGTGCATGAGCATGTTAGATCTGTTGAGTGTAAATACAATTTACCCACTCGTTGCTAAAGAAACAATTCCCGCAGAACATGTATACAACATACTAGAGTAGAGTTCCAACATACATAATGCTGTGAGTAAGACACCATAACAAGTTTTTCTGGCATGCAGCGTGTACCTTTACCTTGTGCCATCTCAATGACGCTGGTCTGGCTTTCGGATGGGGAGAGAATTTTGGGTGGCTTGTCTGTCAAAGGAGCTGCAAGAAAGACAAATTGAGAGAGGACATTTAATAATTCAAAGACCAAATATTTGAATCAACGCAGAGAAAAGGAAGAATGTATGGTGCAACAGCTGCTGCTTGAATCAACTGTAATTTATTTCACAAGAAATGAAAAAACATGTATCAGGCCAACTGCATAGGACATTTTTAAAACATAAATGAATAAAAGTGGCACAGTGGAACACTGCTTTGCATGACTACCTCACAGTTCAGAGGTGCAGGGTTCGATTCTGGCACCGGCCTTCCTGTGAGGAAGTTATGCATGTTCTTTCAGTGCTTGCATGGGTTTCCTGCAGGTGCTCCAGTTTTTCCCCCCATTTCCAAAAATGAACATTAATAATTGGGCTCTGGAAATTGTCCTTAAGTGTGATTGTGAGAGTTTAAGGTCTATGTGTGCCCTGGGATTGTCTGGCCACCAGTTCAGAGTGTACCCCGCCTACTGATGGGATAGGCTTCAACACAGCAGCAGGCCTCATGAGGTCAAAGCAGTTCAGAAGATGGATGGATGGAAAATGGAAAATGGAAAAAAAAGCTAAATCTTCTCTTTGAAAAATGACGAGCTGGCTTAGTAACAGAGGATATGCACTCAGAGGTTCCTAATGCTAATGAATCCCTGCAAGCAACAGCAGGTAGGCTTTCCGTTAAACGCACTTGGAAAAGCAGAGTGCCAGGGCCTGTATTTTTTTAAATGAACGGTGCTGTGATTGATGCTAAAAGAGTAATAAACAACACAGGCGGAGGTTTTTGATGCACACACTTGGACACCTCTGCGTTCATGGGTTGGTAGCGTTGGATAAAGATAAGACTACAAATATGGTCCTTCGAAGTGGGAGGAGAAACGGTTTCTGAAAGCTCATTAATGACAAATTCAAATCAAATGCAAAATAAATGGAAAGGATAAAAGCAATAGATGCATTTGCTTGTGCTTGGCGTGCTTCAGTGCTGCGTGAATTAACCTCATTACTTTAATTATCCCTTTCCCCACAAAGTGTGCTGAGATTATTTGCTTCACCGTGACACGGTGAGAAGGAGCTCTGACAGTAAACAAGGCTGGATTTAAAGGGAAGCACAGATATCACACCGTGTACATGGAGCCACGACCTCCAGTTTGCATGATACAAAATTGATTCAGATATGATAAAACATAATAATACTCTTGATTATACACTGCTGATGATTGCAGTGAGAGTCAGCCATGTTGGAAGGCACGCAAACACCTCACACATTTGGTGACCTGGGGTGTTTCTGCCCTGAAAATCCAAATTCTGCGGTAAGTTATTATGAGTGAGAGTGGGCCGGCTTTTAGCTGAGGGGCACCGAGCACATCAAGTCTGACCTGATTCACAACACACTCAGCTGCACATGCACACAAACTCAGCGAGCAACCTGATGTTACGATCAGTTGGGGGAGACCATCTCAAAACATCCCCGTGATCATATGATAATGGATGGGTTGAGGAGGGTTGGGATGCTGAGAAGTTGATGCAAGGGAGAGAAAAAAAAAACACCTTGTTCTATCTCATTAACCCTCCCATCACTTTTCTTCCTGTCTTATGCTCAGTGTGGCGCTCTGTCCGACTCTTGCTGAGGCTCCCCGGGGTGACATGAGGGAAGATGAAAACAGAGGAAGGAAGAGGAGGGGGATTGGTCGTTGCAGTGCGCTCTTTACACTTCATTAAAGACCACTTCGGCAGATGAAGAGCAGTATGCATGTGTGTGCGTGTGTGTGTGTGTATGTGTGTGCAGGAGGAAAATTACACAGGAAAGTAGAAAGCGGCTTTTCGAAGCAAACGTTATTGGAGATGTGTGGTTACCATTTTACACGTAGGCAAATTAAATCCCAGATTTTCTTCTTGTGCCCTTCTTTTTTCTTTTTTGTATATTCCCCACCCCAATGTATAACACACCTAAAACTGGGCTCTCAAGTGGAGAAGAAGAAGACGTACTGCTTACTTTCCACTATTGCTAGTTTTAGTGAATGTTCCGTTTGCTGTGTCGTGTCCAGATTCCAGCTTGTATTCGTTTATTCTGGTCTGTATCGTAAGTAGTTGTCCTTGATTCCATGATTCTACTTAACTTGAGCAGTTAAGATTCCATTTCTCTGGGACTCATCACTGTGTTCCTTTAATTGTGTAGTTGACGGGTTCTCGCTTCTTTTTTTTCTTTCCCTTTTTTAGTTTTCGACTGTTTACAACTTTTATGCATAGTTTTTTGTTATATCATTTTGCTTTGGTATTTCCCGTTTCTTCCCTTTGTTGAATAAAATTTGGTAATTGACAACACTCTGCAGTCTGCTTTAGCGTGCAAGGTTTTGAAGCTACTTAGCTCATTATAACTTCAGAACCATATATTTCACTATGCCCCCAAGAAGACGCTGACTTTATAGTTGCATTGCAGCAGTTTGCTGAAAATAAAGGTTTCCTCAGGAAAAGCAAGCTGCTTCTTTAAAATGAGCACCACTTCCCTGGCCCTAAATTGGCATCATTTTTCAAAAATACAAACAGTAGAACACCCCCCCCCCCCCCCCCCCACACACACACACACATAGAAATTCAATAAATGTGACATAATGCAAACAAATATGGAAGTCCTGCACAAACATCACATAATAAAAACCCAGGTCAATTTCTTTCCCAACAAAATACCAAGATTTTGGAGATGATCCAGCACAACTATTGACAGAACAGAACGAAACTGTCATTTATAGATGACCCTTTGTACAATGCCGAGATGGTGTTAATTAGGGAGATTGTCACTCATCGCACAGCTGATCCCTCAGCAGGGGACCCATTCTTGATGAAATTCATTCTCTCAAAATGAGGAGCAGTGGTAGGAGAAAGCGTGAAGTATTTTGAGGCAAGTGGCTGAAAATATAAGGATGCTGAGGATGAGTCACAGAAGAAGGGTGGCGCTAGTGGAGGAAGAAAAAGATTTTACAGTTTGCGAAACAAAAGTGTGGCGTGACAGTGTGTTGAGAAGTAAAAGAGAGATCATTTGATAAGATCCCAAATACATTACAATTAGTATGAAATTCCATCTGTATTATTTTTTAAACTACTAAACATGTTAGTGGCATGTTGTCTAAATCTATGTCTCATTTTCAGCAAAAGATGAAAATTGCAGTCCCGAAGAAAAAAGAAATAAGAACCTGTGATGTCGTACTTAGTCTTGTTATGATAACTGTGTGCTGTGACACACACGTGGGATCTAAGAAGCCCAAAGCACTCAGAATCTAATGATATATTTCTGATTTCATGCGATGATATGCCAGCATCATGTCATCCAATCGTCAATTTGTTTTATCTTGGTGTCTTTTGAGGCTTTAAAAAATCAATTTGCAAATGCATCAAAATAACAAAACAACAACAGAGGTGAAACACTGCCCTCATTCTGCTTGCTGGAACTCTTTAAGAGGATGTGAGGGGAAGTCGCCATTAGGCATATTTGGCAAACTCAGCATGTGTTGTGATTTGTTTGGATTGTGTTAATTTGTTTTTGCCATAATGAGGACAGTAAAGAGACCGGGTGCACTGAAAAAGCTTGTTCAGTTGCTGTATTGAGGCGATCATCTCTGTGGATTTTTAAAAAATGCAGATTCTCTCCTGGCAGTTCTCTCATTCCGCCTACTCTCTGCATGGTAAATTATTTCTCTGCTCCAACTGTGAAAACTTGTCTTTTAAGTCCATTATTTCCATATTTTCCACATGCAAAACTATGTGTGATACAATCTTTTAATTAAGATTTTACAAGTTGCTTCCTCCAGCTCCAAAGATGATCTCGTTTATGTTAGCTTCCCAAGGACAACTTCTATCTCTGCTTGGCTTGGTAGATCACACATCTCTCAGACTACTTTCGATTTAGCCTGCGCTGCGGGCTAAAAACAGTACACAGAGCATCTCTGAAGTCCTCCAACGGGCACACTTTGGTCAGATAGGCTCTGCAGTAAAGTTGTAAACTTGTATTTAATTATCTGTGTGAGTACAAGCTCCCACAAGTTGGACTATTTTTTATGAAAAAGAAAGCAATCCCCCTGACCGAGGGTGGTATGTAGACAACAAAGACAGCTAGGTATATACTTCCCCACCACTCGTCCGTCCGTCCATCTGTCCGTCCGTCCGTCCATCCACCCAACCCATCCACCCAACCCATCCACTCAATCTACCCATCCATCCATCCATCCATCCATCCAATCCATCCATCCAAAACCAAAACCACCCAACCCACCCATCCAAACCCACCCATCCAAACCCATCCATCCACCCATCCAAACCCATCCATCCACCCATCCAAACCCATCCATCCACCCATCCAAATGCATCCATCCATCCATCCATCCATCCATCCATCCATCCATCCATCCATCCATCCATCCATCCATCCATCCATCCATCGACTCACTCATTACTGCTTTAGTGTGGAATTACATTAACACTAGTTTAGCACCAATTCCCTCAACTTGAATACTACAGCCCTAAGTGAGTGCTAATTAGCCCAGCAAAGGCATTAATTATGCTACACTTCATCTTAATTACATAACCCAGATGTAGAACCTGCAAGAGAAGCGTTTGTAAGCACAGTATGCTAATTGATTGATATCTGGCAAGTTTGACTTTGATAATAATAATAATAATAATAATAATAATAATAATAATAATAATAATAATAATAATAATAATAATAATAATAATAATAATAATAATAATAATAAAGCTTTGGAAAATTAACCAGTGAAAAGAAGCTTTTGAATTGTAGTTGCAGTATTGTTTGAAAAAAATAAAGCAGATAAAAAGTTTAAGGAGGTACGAGTTTTAGGAATACAATTCAAAGTACCTATCAGTGATCAGCAGCTACTCAGACTGGAGCATGTAAACAGAATATTTTGATGAGAAAATGTCCTTGAGTTTGAGGATCAGTCACATACTGAGGAGGTGTTTGTTGAGCATCCTCTCAAAAGTGTGGATACCATTTTGTGTAATGTCTTCTACAACTGCAGGGGCAAGGCTGTTCCTTATCGTAATTGCAGAGTGGAGAAAGCTCCTGTTATTTGGTGTTTAACTTGGGAATCTCCAAGGCGTGGCTTGTTCATGTCCTCCGGGTAAGATGTGTGTGGGGTTAGCAGAGCTTTGATATCCACTGGGCAGCTGGGGGTGTGCATCTTATAAAGAACTGCTGTTGCTACAACTGCACTTTGATGGCTCAGCTCGCCCTTGCTCTTCAAAACAATTTAAAGGACCACTTATGTGTTGTTTGGCAGGGTGTGTTAACACACGAAAGATGGACTACACAAAGTGAAGGACAGAATTGCCTCAGTATAATAGAGATAAAATTGTACAAAAGCATGTTCAAGGTAAAACCTATATGACCATTGTCAAGCAGCCTGATGTTCCTGTGATTGCCGTCGCACATTTTCAGAAATTCAAGATCCACCGGACTGGTGCCAACCTCCGTGGTGAGTGACCACAGAAGACAAAATCAAGTAACAGATAATATGAATGTTAAAAAGGAGAACCAGAACAACCCCCAAAGAAATTAAAGGTGAAGGTCAAGATACATCAGTGTCAGATCACACCATCTGCCGTTACTTGAGCCAAAGTCCACTTCATGGGATGCAACCAAGACCACTCTTAAAAATAAATCAAGAACCGAACTGCATCTTGACTAGTCACACAACTGGGACTTTTCAGCAAGGCACATCAGCTCTACCAAGACTACCAAGATGGCAACACTGTCCCTACTGTGAAAAATGGAGGTGACTCTTCTGGGGCTGCTTTGCTCCATCAGAGTGTCTTAAATCTATGTAGGGTAAAATTAACGCTCAAGACTATCAAGGTATTCAAGCCTGATGTTTGCCAAACAGCATTAGTGTCCATAATCCCCCCAACCACCACATCAAACAAGGGGACACCGACCCAAGTCATCTAACCTTGTGCTACACTGGCCAAGCCAAACTATTTGTTGGAACTTTTCCTTGTCAGCACGTTCATGTGGTTTGGATCTGCCAGGAGTAGCTATGGTAACAGAAACTACTTTACCCTTGATTTCATATGTTAAGCTCATACTCTTACAACTTCCCAACAAGTTATAAAAAAGTTATAAATCCAGAGGGAAATTGCATCCTGCATTTAAACAAAAGTTGTGGAACTAAGGATGTGCACATGCGGCATGATGCTTTTTTCCTCTCTTGCTTCACCCTTTTCTTGAAGCAACCGTACCACCGGTATGATGTTTATTTTTGGTGGCATCAAATGGAAACCTGTCAGAATTGCTCAGAGTGGGACTGAGTCTCATGTTCGCCTTATTTAGCGCCTTTTCTGAGCCCTCGAGAAAGAAATGTGTTAACAGCATTCTTATCTCCTGCATGCTGGAGTGCCAAACACATTTGGCTTGATAGCAGTATGCAAAGCTACAATTTCATATACATACTTTATGTATTGGGTGTATGATACATAATCACTGTGAATGATAATAGATTTCCCACTTTATTTATGTATATGGGAGCCCCACTTAGGAATGGCGAATATAGATTGATGATATGCACAAAATGATGTTGGAATTTTTAAAGTGGAATACAACAGTTAGGAATAGCCACACAAGTCCAAGGTCCAAAAGAGCAAATTAATACCCTAACAACAGAGGAGATGACAACCAAGATGTTTGATCAAAGTTGCTACGGAGCAGCCAGGTGGTTAAAAAAAGCCTGTTTCCAAAGAAACGAGATGCTTGAATGACAACCTTAATTAAGGCAGAAAGCTCCCACTGAGATGGCGCCCCTCGAAGGTTGTGAAAATATGGACGTCAACACTTACACAGGCAGAATTGTGGCGAACCTTCATATTAAAGAAAGAAAGAACTACAATGCTCAGTAATATAACTTCAAACAGACACAAGTGATCCATAAAAATTAATATTGATAACATGAGATAAATAATTACATCAATTCACATTGTTTTTCTTTAATGCAGTCAGACAAAATTTATTTTTAAACAAATTAACCACTTGACACTGGGCAGCCTATTTCACCCCCAAATTCCTCCGTCGTCTTGAGATTTCAAGAAATTTTGCGCCAGACGCAACAGGAGGACATCCTCCCAGAAGCTTTATGGATTGTAATTATGCATTCAAATATTTTTTTGCATTTGAAAGGCCAACAGCAGTGACATTCACGGAAAAAAGATTTATTTACTTTTATTGTTGACTCTTCTCACTAATAGTAAAGAAAAAAATAAATGAATAAAACCTGCTGTTTGCACTGTGGAGATTAAATTCCTGTAAATGATCACTTCATGAATCATCTCGCTAGGTCATCTCCTTTCTAGGCACGTTAATTATCTTGTCAATTAAGATGAATTTCTGTTCCAACCTCCCTCATATGATAATGAATCAACAGGAACATGGGAGAAACCAAAAAGGGCTGACAAGTGAAATATAAACCAGGTTATGAGTAGACTTTATATACCATTAAAGGAATTAACCTAAGGAATTAAAAGAATTCACTTTGACATATAAATGCAGCATCAAATTCAGGAGCTGTGTGAAAAGATGATAATTCTTACAAAGAATGTTTTTTTTCAAAGTCTTTGTTTAACAAGCAATATCTTGCCTTAAAATAGCTGACTTCAAAGTGAATTCATAATGGATACACTATGCTCCACAGTGACAAATCACTCTACTCTGTGGTAAATTGACAGTAAAAGGGTTTAAAGGCATTGTCTTGGTATTCCAAACTATACTTAGCACTAAAGAATCGAAGCGATTACAATTGATAACAATAGAGAATCAGTGTGCACATTATAGGTACCGTATTTTTCGGACTATAAGGCGCACCTAAAAACCTAAACTTTTCTCAAAAGCCGACAGTGCGCCTTATAGTCCGGTGCGCTTTATATATGGACCAAATTCCTAAATTTAAACTGACCCGAAGCATTGTGTCATGGAATCAATCATAAGTGGCCTGCTGAAGACTATGAATCATGAATCAAAAAGACTATGGATCATTATTTTGTGATTATAAAGTAATTTGTTGCGTCTGAAGTTGAAATGAAAAAGATAAAATGGAGAATGATTTGATTCGGATTAAAAATCTGACATGATGCATTAATGGTGCGCCTTATAGTCTGGTGCGCCTTATATAAGGACAACGTTTTAAAATGGGCCATTCATTGAAGGTGCGCCTTATAGTCCGGTGCGCCTTATAGTCCGGAAAATACGGTATATGTGATATGAGTAACAGCTGGATTTTTTTTGCACCTGTTTTGTATCTCCTGCATTTTGTTTTGCTCCTTGAGATATTTTACAACAAAAAAAAAAAGAGAAAAAACTAATTTTGCACAACATTTAATAGATAGTGGACAGAAGACATCATTGCTGGTTCATATATAAGCAGTTTGAACTTTTAAAACTATTTATTTATTTTCTGTCCTTGCTATGGTTAGGCAGCACCATAGCGTCTAGCATACAACCCTTTATATAGATGTCCAATTGTTTACAATATTTTTTGTGCAGTTTATCAGATCTCAACTTCAAGGCAGATGAAGAGCCTCAGGGTGATGGTGCATCAGTTAGTGCAAAGGAAAACACAGCTGCGTTTTATGCAAAGCACAATGTATTTCCACGATTCTTGTCACCATCCCACTTTATGGCTATTTAGGGTGTATGCTCATACCACAAAGTATGGCTCAACATATAAAAAAGCAGGTTAAAGGCTCAATAAATGCAGTGACACACTAAAGTTGATGATCCTTGTATATCAAGTTCATCACTCAAAACTATCCAACTGTGCTCTTTACATAAAATGATATAATTTAGAATTTCTTTTAAAAACAACCACAACATGAAACACTTTCCATCAGTCGGTGTGGAGTTTCCCCGGTGTTATATTGGCTTTCATTATATATTTTTTGGAATATGACCTTTTGTCCAATTGAGCTGCTTTGAGATGGCCCGCCAGATTGTTGATGAAGTTAAGTGGATTTGT